>NW_024869289.1:0-27076 GCF_013358625.1 Macadamia integrifolia | reverse complement strand
TGGCCAGTTGCCTAACGTCGTGTCTAGTCTCAAGTAATGGGCAAGGAAGTCACCCCCTTGATCTCGTACCTATGGATATATCAAAAGGATCACGTACCTTATGTATATAGATCATGTCAAGGAAGTGTTGTCGGTCCTATTACATCCACCGCATGCTCGCATCATGTAGAAAATAGATGAAGAAGCTAGGAGCGCCACAACCTCAGGGTAGAACTTGTTTGCGGTCTTAAAGAGGAATGTTCCTGTATTATATTTCTATTGTAAAGAATTACTTTCCTAAGTGTGTTTCGGATAAAATGTGTCCCTTCTCCTTAAGGAAAAAGTCAAGGTATGTGACTTAGGGGCAATCCCGTCAGAGTCATGTCAAATCCTGAGAAGTCCCAAGAAAATCAGGAGGAAGGACACCTAGTGAGAAAAGGAATAAGGAACGTATGACTTTATTACATGGAATGTCTTATGGGACTATTCTCGACAAGCCATTTGTATGAATCTCTCTCTTATGACATTGGGTGGACTAGGGGCATCGAACCCTATCCACCCCCTATCATTAAGTGGACTAACTTTGGATGGATCATTGGTTGCTAATCTAGTGAATGTGCGAACAAGGGGTGGGAATTCAAGAATCCTAAAATAAGCCACTTTTGGTTCAGGCACAATTCCACACCTCAAGTATTCTCCGTGGTCCCTTTGGACTCGCCAGGGTAATCGGTTGACTCACCTAAGTCCAGTATCACCTCTGTCATCTCTCTGAGATTGTCTACTACCAAGTGATTATAGCCCAGTTAGTATGGACCCACACGACTTTGAATCACCCGAACATGCCTGGGTTTGTCCCGGGGAGACCTTGTAAATAGAAATGGTTGAAGTCAAGAGAGGGATAGCTTAGATATTGCATGCACTTCAGAATCCTCCCAGAATTGATCCCAGGAGTGAGCCGTCACCGACTGCGGGAAATGTGGATCAGAATGGAGCTACAGGTTATCGTGGGAATGCTTCCCGAGTTGACTTAGGAGAATCAGAGCAAGTTAGGCCAACCAATCAAAGAGGATCTTCACCTACCCATCCAAATGGTCAGCGAGGGGCCTATTCCAGGTTTCCTCCTCCTAGGGTAGTGATTAAAGGTGAAGAAGAGGAATTTGCAACACACGTCCGCATTGAGCATCCAGAGATAGAGAAAGAAACGAATCTCATAGAGCAGTTAGAGAAGTTGGAGAACATGATTCGAGTGGGAAAAATCTTAGAAAGCCAAGTAGTGGATTCAGAGGAAATGAGTTTATTTTCTGGGGTAAGGATTCCTAAGAAATTCAAGTGGTAGACTGATAGGTTTGACGGGTCAAAGAGCCCCCAGGCTTACCTCAAAGTTTCTCTTAACCTCACCAAGTCATGGTAGCTTGCAGATAACCAGATGGGGTAAGCCTTTGCTAACCCTATTGCGACCAGTACTAAGGTGGCTCACACAGTTGGACTCATCCCAAACTTAGAATTAGGCAACGGTGGTGAAAGCCTTCACCAAACAGTACTCATACAACATCGAAGTGGATGTGAAGCTATGAGAGCTTGAGACTTTAAGGCAAAACCTAGAGAAGGATTCATTGCTTTCTTGATGAGGTTTAGAGATAAGGCCGTAAAGATAGCAGATCGCCCTTCAGAAGCAGAGCAAGTGGAGATGTTGATAGAAAACCTGTCAAAGCCCTATTATGATGTTCTTTATTATCAGCATTTGTAAACTTTTGATGCCTTAATAGCCATCAGAGCACGTGTGGAGAATAGAATTTTGAGAGAGGCCTAGTATCAAGGGTCCTCCCAAGAAGTAAGCAAGAACACTCGAGTCGGATGGGGAAAGGGTCCAGAAACTAATATGGTGAGTGCAGTTCAACGTTAGTCTCACCAGCCACTTCTTCATAGCCCTTCATAATACAAGCAGATGCACTTTCCTATAAGGCCCCTCGTTCGAGAAGGCAGTTTTCTGACTTGGGAATGCCCGTAATGGTAGCATATGAGAAGTTAGACAAACAAGGATTGCTAGGGACAGTGGCTCCAAGAGTGATTAGCAACCCTCCTCCAGCTTGGTATAGGGATTATAAATATTGTGCCTACCATACTCAGAAGGGGCATAACACTGAAAGATGTTTGGGTCTACATCATGCAATTCAGGACCTAGTAGACAATGGAACCATTGAGGTCAAGGTCAAGCAGCCTCCCAATATCAACACCAATCCACTTCCTGATCATGTGAATAATCTGGATGAAGAAGCCACAGAGAGTGACCCAACTCAACTCATTATACCTAGAGCTCGAAAGAACCATATGAATGCCTGCGCTTATAGGAAACTCATGAGTCAAAGGACTGGAATCATAAGGACTCCCAGAAGAAGAGAATCATCAGAAGAAGAATCAGAAAATCAGACACCAAAATCTTTCATCCTTCCTCATCAACGAAAGGGTCCATAGCACCACATTACCAACCCCCAGCATACCTTCCACCTTCACCATATTATCAGCCTCCACCATCTCATCAACCTTTCCCCCACCATCAAAGTGGAGGAACCTCTTCATCCTATCACCCCCAATATTCATATCCTACCTCCCATATCACTTCATCTTCATACCATCCCGCTTCATACCCTTCATCACCCTCATACCAACCTCACTCTCATAGTTCTGTGTATAACCCAAAGGAAGGATGGGCAGATGGGTACGATTTGAAGGATATGCTTGCACTACCAGATTCCCCAAAGATGATCTCATCAATAGGGTTAGTGAATGCATTAGGGGAAGACCAAGAAAGTGATCCCACTTCTCTAATTCAGTCCGTTATATCTTTAGAGGACGATCCAGAGGTAATTGAAGAGGTTACAGTTGATCTTCTCAGAGCAATAACTGCATTGGCCATAGGGGAACAGGTTAAGGAACACATCTCCCTAATCCACATAGGGAGTGACACAGAGGATGATGAGTCAGGATTGGTCCAACTTCGAGCCTTTGATGTCAAGACCAACCCTATGGAAATCTTTCGATCCATACGCTCTGAATACTATGAGCATTTGGATGGCAGAGAATTTGATGGTCTAGAGGAATCTGATGAAGAACCAAGTGAGGGGAAAATTAGTGATGAAGAAGATGATGACGATGACAATGAGGATTAGAATGAAGATGAGAAGGATGGAGATGACTCTGAATCTTAGGAAGATGATGAGTATTCAGACTGCGATGACTACCTAAGGCCTGGGTACAATGATTATGATTATGAGTCTGAATACTACTCACCAGAACATTCAACGTGTTTCTCAGTCTATGTTATTGGTGGAGATGATTTAATAGCTGATCTGATAGGTGGCATTTACCCTTCCCTCTGTATGGGAGGAAATGATTCTATGTTAGATTCAGGAAGTGGTGAAGGATCTAGAGAGCCCATGCAAGTTTATTTCAATGAACCCAAATCCACATTAGAGATGGAGGAAAAGCTATGTGAAGTGTACTCCAACACATTGAGAATACAGGTGAGGGTGGAAGAAATTGATAACATGCTAGGTGAAGCAACTGTTAGTGATCGTTACTACTGTGAGCAGTTGGATGATTTGGAAGAAATAGGGCCAGATGCCACTTTCGTAGAGGTGGTAGACACTGTATTCCAACAACTTTCTAATGTAGTCAAGAAGCTACAAGCCAAGGTTGTGGATATTTGTGGAGGACCTCGACTTCCCACCCCAAGTAGGGAAGGAGAATCAAAGGAAGAAGATGATTCTATAGTAGGGGTAATCACCCTAACAAACAGTGATGAAGACTTCTATCCCACAGAGATTATTGTAAAGAAACCTATTGACGTGATGGAAACTAGAAGTGGAAAAGACTACAAGGGAAAGGCTCTAGCAGTATAGCAGCCAAGGGCTAATGAGGCCCGAACTAGCAGCTTGAAGAAAGAATCGAAGAACCCAGTCTTGGCTCAACTCAAGAAGTCTCAAGCAAACATCTCAATTTGGGGATTGTTGATGGCATCCCCCACACACCGTGAAGCAGTCTTAAAGTCCCTCACTAATGTGCAGGTGCCAATCGAAATAAATCTGGCACATCTTGCACATATCGTAGGGGCAACATATATGGTGTAATCCTATGAGTCATTGACATATCGGCAACTTTTAACATGCTCTTGGGAAGGCCTTGGTTGCATCCTGTGAAGGTAGTGTCCTCTAGCCTCCATAAAAAAAGGAAGTTCATTCATGAGGGAAAGGTGGTCACAGTAGCTGGAGATTCTGAAGTGGTTAACACTTTAGCCAACATTGAAAATGGGGAAGAATAAGGCCAAGAGGTCCAACTAAGTGGTTTTGAATTAGATACAACTTGTGCAGCCATTGCCAAAGAAGAGCCAAAGGAGGAAGTCCCAGCTAACTATGAAGCCATCTGGAGTCCGCCAGTGAATTAAATTATGAAGAATATGCAATATTTCCTGGCATGGGACTAGGGCAATATCATCAAGTAGTTCCAAAGCAGCCTAGTTTGGTAGTGAACAAAGGAAAGAATGGACTCGGGTACACTCCTCCAACTACCAAGCGGCAAAAAGTGCTCAGGATGACTAGGAAGATCTTTGTCTCTTACAACCCTACTCTTAATGGGTATTTTATAAAAGAAGGAGAGGAAGGAGAGGATTTCCCCTTTTATGGAAATGTGGAGCCATGGTTTGATGAAATTGCTACAAAAATGCAACTAGGATTTGAAGTATTTTTCCAAGACGAGTTCGACAGGGTGACTCACAAAATGGAACAACAAAAAATGCTGGTTAATGAAAGTGATCAAGATAGTTGCATCACTGGGATAACAAAAATTACACTGATTGAGATTGGGTCTTCTTTTGGTGATCCTACAACATTAATCCAATCAAAGGAGGCACCTAGTCCTCGAGTTCTCATAAAGAGAGAATGGGAGAAGAAGATAAGGTTCACCTAGAGTCTGCCACTTCCCATTGATTTGAAAGGCTTCATTTGCTCCCTCCTACGAGAGGCAAGAGCCCAAAAGCTACATGAGCTTAAGCCTCACCCTTTCAGAGAAAGAAGTGTGTATGTCAAGTAAAGAAGAGCATAGAGAATGATGGTCTGTATGTACTGCGCCTGAATCAATTGCAATAGGAAGTCTCATAAAGGTGGTCAAAGATGTGACTGACGCAGTGGGATGGCATCCCCAATCGGCCCAAAAAGATGGACTTCATAGAAAAGGGATTGAGCAGTCTCCACCAATCTTCACCCCTCAGAAAGTTTGGCTTCCGAGAGCACGAGATTGATCAGCTGGTATTAATGAAGAAGCAGGCACCGATCTAGAGGAAACATTGCAGCGTGGAAGAAATAGCAACAACTTTTTCAAAAGGAGAAGAAGGCCCTTTGCCACATCTCCTCATCATCAGGACACTGAACCACTTCTGAACTAGACAAGGATTAGAGTAAACTTCAAGTATTCTCATGTTATTGAGTCAACCAGCCTAAATTCCCCTGGAAAGAGCATCAAGCCAATTATCAAGTCCGTAGTCAAGTCTGTTGTTTATGATTCTATATCAACCTCCTATCTTGAGGAGAATCTAGAGTCCTTGTACATCAAGTCTGTTACTCCTCTCATGAATGAAATTTTTGATTCCGAGTACGACTTGCCTCCTTTTTCTGATGATTATCTTAATAAATAGCAAGAATCAATAAAACAATTCAAACCAAAGAAAGCACAACCCATCTATGAGGATTCTCGGGTTATTAATCTAGGAACCAACCAATGCCTTTGAGAGGTAAAAATTGACAATACCCTTGATGACGAAGAAGTAGAATAGATGATTAGTCTTCTGAAGGAATTCACTGAGGTCTTTGCTTAGTATTATGAGGATATGCCTGGTTTCGACCCCAACATCGTGCAGCATCAATTGTCGACTTACTCTGGGGTAAAGTCGGTAAAACAGAAGCTCCAAAGAATGTGGCCAGAATGGAATGAGAAGATCAAAGGTGATGTTGTGATGGTGGAATGTGGGATTTCTACAAGTGGTGAAGTACCCCCAATGGTTGGCCAACATTGTACCAATACCAAAGAAATATGGTAAGGCATGAATGTGCGTGGACTTCCAAGATCTTAACAAAGTGAGCCCCAAGTATGACTTCCCATTACCTCACATTGATGTATTAGTGGATAATATGGCGGGGCATGCTTTGTTATCATTTATGGATGGATTCTCGGGATACAATCAAATAAGTATGCACCCAGAAGATCATGAGAAGACAGCCTTTACCACTCTATGGGGAACTTATTGTTACAAGATGATGCCTTTTGGACTAAAGAATGCCAGGGCAACTTATCGGAGAGTAGCTATAATCTTATTGCATGACATGATGAATAACGATGTGGAAGTCTATGTGGATGACATGATAGTGAAGTCAAAAGATCGGCAGGGGCATATTCCCGTGCTAAGGCATTTCTTTGAAAGAATTAAGAAGTATTAGTATCAGTTGAACCGTCAGAAATGTGTATTTGGGACAACAGTGGGAAAGTTGTTAGGCTTCTTGGTGAGCAAAAGAGGCATTGAAGTCGACCCTATCAAGATCAAGGAAATTTAAGAAATGCCCACACCTTAGACTGAGAAGCAAATACGAGGATTTTTGGGTCACATCCAGTATATTAGCAGATTCATAGCTCAGTAGACTACAATTTGTGAACCAATTTTCAAGTTGTTGAAGGACTAGCCCACTAAATGGAATGGCTAATGCCAACAAGCTTTCGAGAAAATCAAGGGATACCTCATGAACCCACCAATATTGACACACTCGGTAGAAGGAGAGGCGCTTTTGTTGTATCTGTCTGTAGGAGAATACTCCATGGGTTCTTTGCTAGCACAGAAGGAGACAAAAGAAGGGACAAAGCATGCCATATATTATCTTAGCAAGAAGTTCCTGGAGTATGAGACATGGTACACATATTTGGAAAGAACTTGTACTGCACTAATTTGGGCAACGAAAAGGTTATGACACTACAAAGTTTCTTATCTGGTGCACTTGATCTCAAGGATGGATCCCATTAAATATCTCTTCAAGAAACTAGCCTTAACTGGAAGGATGGCCCGTTGGTTGCTTTTATTATCAAAATTTGACATCACCTGTGTTACTTAGAAATCTATCAAAGGGCAAACCATAGCCAAACATTTGGATACCCATCCCACAGAAGATGAAAGATCCTTGGATGAGGCCTTTCTCGATGAAGGAATTGCCATAATAGATGAAGAAGACATAGTTAATGAATGGCAATTATTCTTTGATGGAGCAGCCAATCAGAAAGGATGTGGTACGGGAATATTGTTTGTCACTCCTGAAGGCCTTTATTTGCCTTTATCATTTCACCTCAATTTATCCTATTCCAACAACATTGCTAGGTATGAAGCTTGTAAATTGGGACTACAAATGGCCCTGACCATTGGGGTTAAAAAGATCAAGGTGTATGAAGATTCATCCATTATCATTTGTTAGACACAAGGAAAGTGGAAAACTAGAGATGAAAAGCTGAAGCCTTATTAAGAACATCAGGAAGAGGTGGTTGAACACTTTGAGAAGATCTCGTTCGAATACTTCTAGAGAGATAACAATAGGATTACTAATGCCCATGCAACTTAAGCTTCCATGGTAGAATGCAACCCCATGGCTAGGGTTTGACCATTCTTGGTAGAACAAAGAAGTAGGCCCATTTATCAGAATTCGGTGAATTCTCTTACTATGGATGGTCGGTCTTGGTTCGTTCACATAGTGTATTTCATCAGGGAAAGGTAGTACCCAGTTGAAGCAACTAATAGAGAAAAGAAGTTTCTGAGAAGATATGCCACCCAGTTTGTTCTTCAAGAGGATTTGTTATGCAAGAGATCCTATGACAAAATATAGTTGTTGTGTGTAGATGAAGAGCAAGCTAGAACCATCATGGAGAAAATTCATCAAGGTCTTTGTGGACCCCACATGAATGCCAAGATGTTATCTAAGAAGATCCTCAAGCTGGAATATTACTGGAACAAGATGGAAGTAGATTACATGAACTTTGTCAAGAAATGCCAAAAGTGTCAGATATTTGCTAATATCATACATATCTCGCCAACAGAGTTGCATTCGCTCAGTTCACCTTGGTCATTCTCCACTTGGGGCATCAACATCGTTGGGAAGATCAACCCCAAGGCATCTAATGGTCACGAGTTCATCCTGGTATCTATTAATTATTTCACCAAGTGGGTAGAAGCTCAATCATATGCAGTCCTCACGTCTGCTAAGGTAGCCAAATTCATCCAAGAAAATATTATTTTCTAGCCACAGTACCTCAAGAATTGATATCAGATCAGGGATCCCATTTCTTGGGCAAGACCAACAAAATCTACAAAAAGTTCAGTATCAGAAGATATCGCTCTACCACTTATAGGCCACTGACCAATGGGGTAGTGAAGCAGCCAACAAGAACGTCAAAGTCATCTTCCAGAAAATGGTGAAAACACATAAGGATTGGGCTGATAAGTTGCCCCTTGCCTTATGGGCATACTGGACTTCTGTACGATCCTCGATAGGGGTATCCCTTTTTCCTTGGTATATAGGGTTGAGGCGGTTCTACCTGTGGAAATCCTGGTACCATCCCTAAGGGTGCTCCTTAATAGTCAGCTACCTAAAGGAGAGTGGGTGAAGGCCAGACATGATGAGCTCAACTTTCTCGATGAAAGATGTATGAAAGCCAAGGATAATCTGAAGATATATCAACTTTCTTAACTTTGTCGACTGGGCCTTCAACAAGAATGTGAAGTCCCATCATATAGAGGTGGGCGAACTTGTACTTTGGGAACAAAGAGCCCCCATTCATACCCAAAAGAAAAATTTAGGACCAACTGGAGTGGCCCATTCACTGTCAAAGTAATTCTACTAGGAAAAGCTATGAAACTCATAGACCACAACGGCGAAGAAGTACCAGGACTAGTCAACATGGATCAACTCAAGAAATATTATGTCTAAAAGGTGAATAGCCTGAACTATGTTAGACCTGATTCCTTTGAGGGATACATAGACAACTTGACATGTGCAAGTGCAGTCTCAACTATCTAAAGGCAATAAATTCGTTCCTTGATTAATAATCAAAGTATCTTAAAAGATCATCATAGTTTGTGTCCCCCAAGAATCGTCGTTTGGCATGAAAGGCCATTAGGTATCTGTCATCCACCTATTGGTCCATCACTTCTTATCTAGGATTCTATCCCCCAAGAATCACCATTTGGCATGCAAGGCCATTAGGTATCTGTCATTCACTTATGGCCCGTCAGCTCTTATCTAGGATTCTATCCCCTAAAAGAAAATCGCCACCCGACACCAGTTTATCAAGGCCAGTTTATTCCCCACCCTTGATCAGTAAAAAAAAAATAAAAAAGAGAAGAGCTTGATGCAACAGTGGTAAAGGCTTGTTTGAGTCATTAGCTAATGAGTAATGCTTTGATAAATCATCATATCTCTTTATTTGTGTTGGTTTCATGAAAACTCATGGGCTCGTTAGATGAGACGTTGAGGAAATGGGCTTTAGCCATAAATATGTGGGCACCAGGATTGCTGGAATCCATGAATGTGTCATTTCTTGGCTGGATTGGATGTATGAAGTTACATCACCAATTACTTCGACAAGTGCCTCAATACTGGGATGCCAACTTGTATGTATTTTGGTTTGGATTAGTAGAGATTTGCCCAACTCTCGAAGAATTATGGGTTTGTATATTATCTCCACCCAAAGGCAGTTTACTCCAACCATCTTTGAAGAAAAATTACTTAGAGAAAATTCAGGACTTCTTCGGATGGAAAGAAGAGGAAGTGAAGCAATTTGTCAGGTATAGGAAGATCGACATTCTAAAGATGGCCTAGATCTTCATCCAATATCTACCAATGGGAGGAATCCATCAATAGAGATCACAGAATGCTTATTTACTTTGCATAATAGCTTGTTATGTTCTCCGCACTCCTGGGCATGGTGCACTCTCTGTTGTGATTGAGGTGGTAAAACAGTTAAAGAAGGGAGGTGACATCATCCGTACGGTTCTTGCAGAAACATTCAAGGGATTCGATGACATGAGCCATGGCCATAGCTTCAGACGAGATCATTATCAAGGGAGTCTTGCTATTTTTCAGATTTGGCTCCTCAACAAGCTGAAGTTAACCAAACCATTAAAAGGAGGCCCACTCGAAGCTCTTTACTACAACGACAAGAGGGAAGCTCCAGAATTTGACCTCATCACTGATTGGGAGAAGTACCTATAGGAAAAAACTGTGCAAGCATAAAGGGACCCAGGAAGGCCACAAGAAGATTTTTTGATGAAGACCCCTAGTTACAATTATGTCAAGTTGATGGAATTGACTCACACATCCTTTTATTTGCCTATTACATCAGCCGACAATATGGGCTTGATCAGACGGACCTAGAGGGGTTAGTGAACTTTCTGCAACTCCATATGGGGTTCTTGAGTAAGTCCTTATAATTTATTTATTATTTTGATTATCTTTTACTTTTGCTTTGTCTTTCTTTTTATGTTGTTTTTTCTTTTTGTTGTTTTTTCTTTTTATGCATTATTTATTTCCATTAGCATAAGGGGAGGGAACCACCTACCCTGGCCTTGTATGGCCATCCGAACATGGTTCAGTCCTGGCATAAGATGCTTCCTTGTAGAGTAAAGCAGATAGTTGATGCATCATACCTGGGCCAGCTAGCTTTGGTAGAGACTCGGAACCTTAACTTGACACTGGTGGGAGCCCTGGTGGAGCGATGGTGGCCGAGTACTCATTCTTTTCATCTTCCTATTAGTGAGATCACAATCATGCCCTTACATTTGGGGGTAGATCCATGACCCTACCCAGGGCTTCGACTGTCCAGGACTTTGTAGACCTGACCGGCATCACCATTGCTGCCGGTCAAACACACATCCACCTAGGGTAGATTAGCACCCAATGGTGGAAAGTTGGCCTGGGGGAGAACCTAGGTAACATATCTCAAGTGGCCCATTCCTTCTTACTGTTTGTTGTGGGTCAGTGCCTCTTTAGCGACCTCCGAGGGGGAGTGGATATCCGTCTAGTGTACTTCCTTCAAGATCTTTGTATAGTAGACTCTTGGGACTGGGGTGGGGCTGCCTATACATATCTCCTACGATTCCTAGATCTGCTATCCTATGGGCCTCAAGGGGACAGGCTTCATTATTCAGGTAACTTTCCTTCTCATACTCATTTCCTTTTATTTATTTGGATTGCACTTTCTGACTTTAATTTCTTGAAACATCCTTGGTGCTTTGAGCACTTGGGGACCATAACTCCCAAACTGAGGGACTCTGAGGCATTCTTCTTCCCTGTAGCCACAAAGTGGGCAGATAATATGGTGCTCAGGGCTCGACGCCATCATCCGAGGACCACCGCTCGTTCTCTTTTGAATGATCTCACCAAGGTATGCCATGTCTGACACTAATATTCCTTTCATCTTCTGCCATACTTACTTTTCCTTGGTTTTGTAGATTACTTGGAGACCATTCCATGACCTCGTATTTCTAGATCTTGAAGAATTAGCCTTAGTTAAGCACTTATCCAAGCACCGAGTCCTTTTTTGGGGAATGTGGGGTCATGCCTGGTAATTGGGAGAGAGAGAAATACCCCAGTGGTCGGATATTGAGCCACGCCCTTCTCCCAATCTTCCCCCACTCACTATGCACTACCCAGAGATCATCTCAGTAGACGAGATGAAGTGTTTGGCTGGCGTTGTATGGGATGACTCATTTTTGGATCAGGATAGGGACTACGGAGCCTTCCTGGAAGAGGAAACAGTATGCACCCTCTTGGTCCTGATGGTCTAGTGGTATGTTACCCTTTCTTGAGTATTTCCTTCAAATCCATTTTTGTTTTGGTCTTGACTGATGTTCTTCAGGGGAGAGTGAGATGGTAGATCCTTCTGTTGTTCAGTCGTATGCCAGTGCTACCGATCCTTCACAAGCATGACCCTCTACCAGTGCCGGTGGCTCTCTCAGGGTTGCTAACGTCCCCTTTCATGGCTTCCCTACCTGGAACTATCCTAATGTAGCCAACCCCAGTCTCCCTCATCTTCTGGAGATGAACACAGATGCAAACACTTCCCTTGGGCTGCCTATTCCTTATGATTATGTGAGTATTTGATCATCCTCCAATTAACTCTTGATTTCCTCTGGCTGATATGCTCTTTCTCAAGTGTCCCTAGAGGTTTATGCTAGGATTAGGAGGATGCACGATGGCTTATGCGAGGTGATAGTTGCCAAGGATCCAGAGATTGCATGGCAGAATGTGCTGATTTAGGACTTAACCAGAGGCTGGAGTAGGCTGGACTAGCATCTGCGGATTCCCCGGCACTCCATGAGGATGGTTTAGAGTACGGCTCAGATGATGGATTTTGACTTATAGGGATTTGTTCCTGCATTTAACAAAAACACTTGGATATTTTCTTTCTTTTTTCTTTTTCCCTCCCCTTATTTGTTCATCATTTTATTTCAGCAACTTATAATGAAAACTTATCTTTGGTACAAAGAAAAACTTTCCTTTTTTTTTTGTTTTTTGTTTGCATGCAATTCTTAGGCATAATCAATTCCATAACTCAAGTCATAATTAGAATAATCAAGATTACATGAGAATCCAAATACTTCCACATTCTATTACCCTGTGAATTACATGGGAGGGAAACAACTTTCCTACCACAGATGGGATAGGTGAGTAAGGTGGGGAGATAATTCGATGTGATTCTAACTATTGTGAAGGGTCTACTCGGAGTACTAGTCGGTCAGGCCCTCATCGCTGTGGGAAGGATTGTTGCAACTCTCAAGCTGAACATCCCCTAAAGTCTTTCTCTTCCTTCTTTCGGCCATATATTATGAAAATTGTGAGAAGCCCCAGAATGTTTCTGAAATTGTGAGAAACCCTAGAAAGTTTCAAAATTATAAGAAACCCCAAAAAGTTTCCCAAATTGCATAAAATCCCAACATAATATCAAATTCTCCAAATCACTCCTCTCTCAAGAACAAGATAAAGATTTTCAAGGACTTCAAGAACAAGATGAAGATCTTCAAGAACTTTAAAAGCAAGGTGAAAACCTCCATGAACAAGAAGGAAAACTTCAAGAAAAATCAGAGAGCTCCAAGAACTCAAAACTCACTCAGAAAATTTAGAATGAAGAATAAACAGGGGAGGGGACCCATTTTATATAAAAAAAATTGTTCTTCTAAAAAAAATAAAATAAATAAAATAAAATAAAGATTCTAAATCAAGCATAAGAATTCAAATCAAATTCCAATTCAAATGCAAAAAGAAAAATTCCAAATCAAAGAACCAAAGATCAAGAATTAAGGAAAAATCAAGAAAAATAATAATTTCATTGACCCAGCCCCAGGTGGCCCAATTTCATTGACTTGGACCTAGGTGGCCCAATTGCATTTACCTGGCCCCAGTGGCCCAATTTTATTGACCTGGCCCCAGGTGGCCCAATTGCATTTACCCGGCCCCAGGTGGCCCAATCTCTTTGTATCAGCTCTAAGTGACCCGATCTCATAGACCAAATTCCTTGAACTGGCACATGTGAAGTTCAGATTGGTTCAAAAAACCCAACTTGGAGACCAAATTCCATGAACTGGTACATGTGAAGCCTAGCTAAGGAAAAGTCAAAGATCAAAATACTAACATCTTTTGAAGGATTGGAAGAGCAGTAAATTCCTTTCCTACAATCGACAGCCCAGGTAAGTCCTAAAACTCTAAAGTAGTTGAGAGATATTATCAGATCAAATTTTTAACTCCGTCATTAATGAGAAAGATGATGACAATACATGCTTCGGGTGACAAAATGTGGTCGTTCTTTTCTTTGCCTTTTAGCCGTTGGCACAGGCCTCGGCCAAAGAGGGGCATTCTATAGACACCCAATTTTGTCACCCTCCTCCGGCTATAATGAAATGTGGATCTTTGATGTAACTTTTGACTTTTAATCAACAGAGATGATGATTGATTAAAAAAATCCGAAAACATTTTCCACTTAGAAATATGATTCTGATGATATATGGTATGTAAAAATTGGATCATTGGATTTCCTGTAATCTTTCCTAGAAAATCACATTTTTTTCCCGCATACTGGCCAGCCAAGCCAGCCAGCCAGCCAGCTAGCCCAACTAGCCAAGCCAACTAGCCAGCCTAGCTAGCCAAGCCAGCCAGCTAGCCAGCCTAGCCAACCAAGCCAGCCAACCAGCCATCCCAACCAAGACAGCGAGCTAGCCCAACCAGCCTGGCCATTCTTGGTGGAACAAAGAAGCAGGCCCATTTATTAGAATTCGATGAACTCTCTCACTATGGATGGTCAGTCTTAGTTCGCTCACATAGTGGATTTCATCACGAAAAGGAAGTATCCAGTTGAAGCAACTGATAGAGAAAAGAAGTCTCTGAGAAGATATGCCACCCAGTTTATTCTTCAAGAGGATCTATTATATAAGAGATCCTATAATGGAATACAGTTGTTGTGTGTGGATGAGGAACAAGCTACAACCATCATGGAGGAAATTTATCAAGGTCTTTGTGGACCCCATATGAATGCCAAGATGTTATCTAAGAAGATCCTCAGGATGGGATATTACTGGAACACCATGGAAGTGGATGGTGTGGACTTTGTCAAGAAATGCCATAAATGTCAGATATTTACCAACATCATACATATCCCACCAACAGTGTTGCATTCGCTCAATTCCCCCTAGCCATTCTCCACTTGGAGGCATCGATATCATTGGAAAGGTCAACCCCAAAGCTTCCAATGGTCACAAGTTTATTTTGGTAGCCATTGATTATTTCACCAAGTGGGTAGAAGCTCAATTATGTTCGGTCCTCACATCTGCTACGGTGGCTAAATTCATTCAAGAAAACATCATCAACCAGTATGGAGTGCCTCAAGAATTAATATCAGATTAGGGATCCCATTTCTAGGGCAAGACCGACCAAATCCGTACAAAGTTCGGTATTAGAAGGCATCACTCTACCACTTACAAGCCGCAAACCAATGGGGCAGTGCAAGAAGCCAATAAGAACATCAAATTCATCCTGTAAAAAATGGCAAAAACACACAAGGATTGGGCTAATAAGTTACCCCTTTCCTTATGGGCATACTGGACTTCTGTACGATCTTCGACAGGGGCAACCCCTTTCTCTTTGGTATATGGGGTTGAGGTGGTTCTACCCGTAGAAATCATGATACCATCCTTAAGTGTACTTTTTGATAATCAACTACCTGAAGGAGAGGGGGTGATGGTCGGACATGATGACCTCAATTTCCTCGATGAAAGGTGCATGAAAGCCATAGATATCTGAAGAAGTATCAACTAAGAATGGCCAGGGCCTTTAATAAGAATGTGAAGCCCCGCCACATAGAGGAGGGTGAACTTGTTCTTCAAGAACAAAGAGCCCCAATTCATGACCCAAGAGGAAAATTCAGGCCTAACTGGAGCAGCCCATTCACCATCAAAGAGATTTTACTAGGAAAAGCTCTGAAACTTATAGACCACAATGGCAAAGAAATACCCAGATAGGTCAACATGGATCAACTCAAGAAATATTATGTATGGAAGGGTGAAGAGCCTTAACTATGTTAGACCTGATTCCTTTCGAGGGATACGTAGGCAACTTGACATGTGCAAGTGAGGTCTCAACCATCTAAAGGCAATAAATTGGTTCCTCGATTAATAACCAACGCATCTTAAAAGATCATTATAGTTTGTGTCCCCCGAGAATCGCCATTTGGCATAAAATGCCATTAGGTATCTGCCATCCACCCATTGGTCTATCACTTATCATTCAGGATTCTATCCCCCAAGAATTGCCATTTGGTATAAAAGGCCATTAGGTATCTGTCATCCACCCATTGGTCTGTGAACTCTTATCCAGGATTCCATCCCCTAAAAGAAAATCTCCACTTGGCACTAGTTTATCAAGTCTAGTTTATTCCCCACCCTTGATCAGTATACAAAAGAAAAAGAAGACCTTGATGCAACAATGGTAAAGGCTTGTTTGAGTCATTAGCTAAAGAGTAAGGCTTTGATAAATCATCATATCTCTTTTTTTTGTGTTGATTTCAGAAAAATTCATGTGCTCGTTGGATGAGACGTTGAGGAAATGGACCTTAGACATAAATATGACAACACCAAGATTGTTGGAATCCATGAATGTCATTTCTTGACCAGATTGGGTGTTTGAAATTACATCACCAATTAATTCAGTAGGTGCCTTAGCATTGGGATGCCAACCTACATGTATTTCAGTTTGGATTAGTAGACATCTGCCCAACTCTCGTAGAATTCTGGGTTTGTATGCTATCCCCACCCAAAGGTAAGTTGTTCTAACCATCTTCAAAGAAAGATTATTCAGAGAAAATTTAGGACTTCTTCGGATGGAAAGAAGAGGAAGTGAAGCAATTTTTTAGGTACGGGAAGATTGACATTCTGAAAGTGGCCCAGATCTTCATCTAATATCTACCAATGGGAGGAATCCATCAATAGAGATCAAAAAATGCTTATCTACTTTGCATGATAGCTCGCTATATTCTTCGAACTTCAGGGTGTGGTGCACCGCCTGTTCTAATTGAGGTGGTAAGATAGTTAAAGAAAGGAGGTGACATCAACCCTACAGTTCTTGCTACAACTTTCAAGGGATTTGATGACATGAGCCATGGCCACAGATTCGGACTAGATCATTATCAAGGGAGTCCTGCTATTTTTCAAATTTCGTTCCTTGAGAAACTGAAGTTAACCAAACCATTAAAAGAAGGCCCACTCGAAGCTCTTTGCTACCAGGACAAGAGGGAAGTTCTGGAATTCAACCTTATCACTGATTGGAAGAAGTACCTGTAGGAAAGGACTGTGTAAGATATCGCATGGAGGTGCCTAGGGAGGCCACAAGAAGATTTTTTGATGAAGACCCCTGACTACAATTATGTCAGGTTAATGGGATTGACTGACACATCCTTTTATTTGCCTACATACATCGGCCAACAATATAGGCTCGAGGTGACGGACCCAAAGGAGTTAGTGAACTTTCACCCACCTCAAGAGTTATCTCCCCACTTTGTTACTCGCCTATCTTGTCTATGGTAGGAAAATTGTTCCCCTTTTCATGTAATTCACTTGGTAATAGAATGAGGAAATATTTAGATGCTCATGTATCTTGATTATTCTAATTATGACTTGAGTTATGGAATTGATTATGCCTAAATATTACAAATAAAAAAAAAACAACAAAAAGAAAAGAATTTCTTTGTACCAAAGATAGGTTTTCATTCATAAGATGCTAAAATAAAATGATGAACAAACAAGGGAGAGGGAAAAAGAAAAAGGAAAATATACATCTGTTTGTGTTTACAGGAAATATAGGAACAAATCCCTATGGGTCAAAAGTCATCATCTGAACCATACTTTTAATCATCCCCATGGAGAACCCAAGAACCCGTGGATGCTAGTCTAGTCTGCTCCAGTCTCTGTGTCATGTCCTGAATCAGTGCATCTCGCTGTGTAATTTCCTGCTTGTAGGAACTAACTTGGCTCTTCAAGGCGGCAATCCTCCTATCCTAAGGAATATAGGAACAGATCAAGAAGAAGAATAATGAAAGAAGAAAAGCAAAAAGTAAGATCAATGGTAAAAGAAAAATCAATGACAAAGGCAAGATTCCAAATCAAGGGTAAAAGCAAAAAGCAAGATCAATGGTAATAGCAAAATCAATGATAAAGGCAACATTCAAAATCAAGGGTAAAAGCAAAATCAGTGATAAAGGTAAGATTCCAAATCACGGGTAAAAAGAAAAAAACAAGATCAATAGTAAAAGTAGGGTTCTAAATCAAAGAACCAAAAATTAAGCAATCAAGGGAAAATCAAGAAAAGAAACAACTTCATTGACACGGCCCCAGGTGGCCCAATTGCATTTACCCAGCCCCAAGAGGCCCTTTCTCTTTGTATCGGCTCCAAGTGACCCGACCTCATAAACCAAATCCTTGAACTGGCACATGTGAAGCCCAGCCAAGGAAAATCCGAGAATCAAATGTTTTTACTTGTTACAAGATTGGAAGAGCAACGAATTTCTCTCTTGAGACCATCGGTCCCAGATAGTCCAGATTGGTTCGAAAGACCCAGCCTGGGGACCACATTCCCTGAACTGGCACTTATGAAGCCTAGCTAAGGAAAATCCAAGAATCAAATGTTTTTACATGTTATAAGATTGGAAGAGCAGCGAATTCGTCCCTTGTAACCATCGGTCTAAGATAGTCTAAATTGGTTCGAAAAAACCAACCTAGAGACCAAATTCCCTGAACTGCATGTGCAGCCCATCTAAGAAAAAGTCAAAGAACAAAGCACTAACATTTTTTATAGGATTGGAAGAGCAATGAATTCCTTTCCCAAAATCGACAGCCCAGGTAAGTCCAAAAACTCTAAAGAAGTTGAGAGATATTATCTGTTGCATTATTCAGCTCCATCATAAATGAACAAGATGACGGTAGTACATGCTCTAGGTGACAAAATGTGGTCGTTCTTTTCTTTGCCTTTTGGCCATTGGCACATGCCTCTGCCACTATAGACATCCAATTTTATCACTCTCCTCTTGCTATGATGAAATATGGATCTTGGACATGACTTCTGACTTCCAATCAAGAGAGATGATGGACTAAGAAAACCCTAAAACATTCCACTACCTGAAAACCTTAGAAACCGCGAGAAAGAAGAGGATCCAATTTTGACTTTCTATATCTGAAGAAATCTGGTCAAGATGACCATATAGATAGATAGTGCTTAGAAATACGATTCTAATGATATATGGCACGTCAAAATTGGACCGTCAAATCTCCCGCAATCATCCCCAAAAAATCACATTTTCCCGTACATATGTCGTGCACACTAGCAAGTATGCTGGAAACGTAGAAAAATCCCCTACCTACCCAAATACCCCAAAATTCATCCCCTACCTACCCAAATACCCCAAATTCATCCCCTACCTAAAAACCCTAAAAACCCATGCAGGAAAGAAGAGGGTCCAATTTTGACTTTTCATATACGAAGGAATTTGTTCAAGATGACCATACAGATGGATAGTTCTCAAAAATATGATTTTGACGATATATGGCACGTTAAAATCGGACTGTCGGATCTCCCATGATCGGCCAGTAGGCCAACCCATAAGCTTGTGCACTGGCTGCTGCCTAGCGTATACCTGCTACCCAGCCAGCCCTGCTTATATGTGTGTCCCCGCATGACCTGTGCATGCCCCCACATGATCCAACTCGTGCCCCCGCATGACCCAGCTCATGCCCCCACTCGATGCTGCCAGCGCACCCGCTGGTTGTAGCCCACACGGCACTGTGAATAACTCACAATATCGTTGGCTGCAGGCTGCACCCCTACCTGTTACAGCCTGTGCCTACTGCTACCCAGCCTATACACAGGTATAGCCTAGCCCTTGCCTACTGCCCGACCAGCCCTACATGCTACTGCCAGTGCCCATATGCGCGCTACTCCGTGTGTCACATGCGGCACACCCATGTTGCCCCTTGTGCCATGTGCTGCACACCAGTGCCACTACCCGGCCACCCATTCCACTGGCCCAGTGGGTGAAGAGGAACCAAAAACCCACTTTTTGGCTAAAAATTCTCTCTCCTAAAAAACCCCTTTTACCCATTGGATAAAATCCCTCTTCACCCCTTTAGTCCAAGAACCCCTTTTACCCATTGGATAATAGCCCTCTTCACCCACTTTAGTCCAAAAACCCTCTTTTGTCTGTTGGGTAAAAATTCTCTCTCCTCCCCATTGTCCCAAAAATCCCTCCCCCTTTGAGGTTCTTCGGGTCTACGAAGGGATCTTTGTCAAGATCCAGAGTTCTGTTCAGATCTTCAAAGTGTTCTTCGGGGCTTTGGGGATCTTCAGTCCATTTTTGGATCAATCCATTCCTTTCCAAAAATAGTCATTCCTAGCGGAAGCCCTGTCTGAGTGCCCCTAGAATCTTTTCAAGAAATAGCCATTTCCAGTAGAAGCTCTGTCGAAGTGCCACCTCAGCCTAGCCCTCCCCTAGCCTATCCCCAACGAAAGCTCTGTCGGAGTGCCACCTCATCCTAAGCCCAAAAATAGCCTTCCCTAGCCGAAGCTCTGTCCGAATCCAAATCCAAAAGTAGCCTTTCCTAGCCGAATCACTGTCCGAATCCAAATTCGAAAGTAACCACTCCTAGCCAGTTCCCTGTCCAAATACTATCACAGTCAACATCTCTTTAGGAAGGAAGCTGGAGGTTAATACCATCTTCCCCTGGGCCAAGAGAATTCGAAAGACAGTCCGAGATAATATTAATCAGGGGCCTACCCCTCTTGACCCGAAACAGTGGTTAAGTTCAGGTACAATTTCTTAACCAAATCGTCATCATGTGGACTTTATATAGACCTTGTTTTAGTGTACATAGTAGTTTAAATGCAGTCAATGTATATATGTGTGATAAATTAGCCATACATATGGAATAGTAATAATTGTGGAAAATGTTCGTTCTTAAGCATCTAGTAGGAAGACCGGTCGAACCGGATAGATTGGGTCCCTAACACCTTCCCAATTCTATAACTTGACACTTACCCTAAATCTCTGGTCCAGAACAAATTTTGGGCCCTTTTCTCAGGAATTGGGCCAACCCTAGGGTCCTAGGCCCATAACCCTAGGTGGCGACTCCAAACCCGCATTTGTATGATCCCGATCCCCGTATTGGACCATCATCAAACCCTCGTCTCAAATGACAAATTTTGCACTCTTGTGAAATAGGCCCCCACGTATCTCCAAGTGGAGATATGATGGTGTGGGGCCCGTAGGATAAGCACACACGATGCACACCCCTCCCTCACATGAAAGAGAAAGCGAGGAGAGAGTATGGGATGCAAGTCCTTTTCGCCCCAAGGGAAGAGAGACATCTCATCATCTCCAGCCGCTACCCTCACACATGGGAGGGCCCATAATGATAAAAAGGGTCTTATATAAGGTAGGAAAAACTTGGCCAAAAGACTAGACAACAGAGGACTAATAAAGGGAAAATCGATGGGAGAGCCTCCGCCCAACTTGCCTTCCTGTTCGGGTAATAGAATGCCTAGAAACTGGCTTTCTGTTGTGGGCCCCACACATTTCCCTGTTGTATGCCCATTATTCTTACATTTTAATAATATTATAGTAGGGACTAAATGTAAAAAGGATTTAAAATAACCTATTATAGTATATATATATATATATATATAGGGTTTAGGGTTTAGGGTTTAGGGTTTAGGGTTTTCACTAATAGTCAAGTCGGCGGAGGGGATATAAATAGAGGGAAGATTGGTTCAGCCTTTCTCTTTACTACTGAGAACAGAATGAAACCGGAAAAGAAAAGAAGGAAGAAAAGAAAGAAGAAAGAAGAAGAAGAGAGACGAAGAAGACGAAGAAAAGAAGAGAAGGAAGAAAAGAGGAGGAGAAAAGAGAAAAGAGAAGAGACCGAATGCCATCTTAAAAATCCAGCAAGAAGAAGAGGAGAAAAAGCAGAAGAAGAAGAAGAAGAAAAGAGAAAGAGGAAGAAGAAGAAAGAGAAATTAAGGAATAGAATTAACATACCTTGGATCGAGTGTAGCCACAGGTATGTGCAATCTTCAATTACTACTAGAATCAATGTTAGCATAGCAAAAAAATTAAAAAAGGGCTTGGTAGACAAAATTTCTACCAAAACCTTAAAACAGAAATTTTATTTCATGATTGAGGTAAGATTTTAAAGGGGATTTTATAGTTTTGATGCATGCAAGATGAATTGGAGGTGGAACACCAAATTAGTAAGCGAAACCTTGGTATCCCATCTCTAATGAAGTAATTAATTATAGTAGTAGTTCAGTTCTCTTACAATGATAGGGTTAGAAAGGAAAATTTTACATGAGAAGAAGAAGGGGCTTTTATCAAATGGGAGTAATTAGGCCTTCATGTACCATGCATGGTCTGTAGTATTAGAAGACCTAAATATTTCATAAATCCTAACTTGGATAAAGACCTAATTGGCTGAATTGGTCTAGGTACCTGCTGGTTTGGTTAAAATACAAATGGGAAACTGTTGCATGGGCAGAATTTCATAAAAACCCTAACCTAGAGAATGGTATTTTCCTTTCTAATTTCTTTATAGTTGTAATTAAAGCACCCTATTGCTATATTGCAAAGACTAATGAAATTTCTGAAACCCTTGAACAGAAATTTGAAAGTTTAAGAGTGATTTTTAAGTTATTTCATTCCTCTTTCGTAATTCTGCTGAAAATTGGAGTTTACCCATGTAAACAGAATTTATGACACTCCATAAATCTAGTTTAAATGGTCAATTGAAGAAAGAATTGGAAAATACACCTTCCCTATGGACTTCGGATATCAGGAACTAGAGAAATATTAAATTAAACACAGTAGGAACAATAAAGGACTTGGCAGAATTGGATTCTACAGGCTTTGACCCAACAAGCAGGAGACCACAGGCTGGCTTGTCGGCTCCAAAGGTCTCCAGCCAGTTGAGTTTTCAGAGGCTAGAAAGGCCACTACACTACCCTGAACTCTATTAAACCTACTGAAGACATGGAATAAGGACAGTATTGCCCATAACTAATGGTTTATTCATGGATTTCAATCTTGGAAGTTATGAAATAGAATAGGATTTCTACTTGAACATAAATTAATAAAAGGAAATGGAATAAGAATAACCAATTAAATTAGATTAACGATAGGAATTTAGCTATATACCTGATAACCTAAGTATGTTATAGAATAGGGAAGTTGAATTCTAGTGTGGGAATCTACCCAACTCAGAGAAGTGACTTGTTAAACCCGACTACCAAGGTGAGTGGGTGCCCTGACCTTTCTTTTTGGAGTGTTTCTTATGTTTTTCCTTTTTACTTGTCTTGTATGTTCATGCATGAATTGGTTGTGGATGTGCATTATTTTCCTATTCTGAATATCTTAATGATGGATGGTGAACTGATGAACTTGAGATATGCAAGGTAAGTCAAGTAAGATTGGAACACGCGCAGGTGCCTATGAGTTTGTATGTGATTGTGGTTCTATGGATGAGATTCACAGTTGTGGCTATGATATTGACGGTCTGGGGCACGATATGGCCCAGAGGTCAGTAGCATAGTTATGATTGTGACTCTGACAGTCTAGGGCACTATGTAGCCGAGGTGCATTTCCGGTACTATGCACCTAGAAGTCAGAGGATATGTGTTGTGTGACAGGTGATAATGATTGTAACATCGACGGTCTGAGGCACGGTGTGACTAACCGTGGGCTTAAAGGTCGGTATTACAGTGATGGCCACTGATGTATAATGGGATGCATGTAGAATGCATGTTTAGGATTGATAGACTTGGTGCTACGCCCTTAGTCAGTAGGGGGTCAGATATTGGCTAATCCCAGGGGGGTGCAGTACGGGTGATTGATGGATTTTTCGAGACTGTGGCTGCATGCTCCACAGTGCGGGTGACCGATGGGTTTTTTGGGACCTACAGGCTCCTGAACCGCAATCTAGTTTGTATTGCTAGGTGACTGATAGGTTTTCTAGGACCAGAGATACAAGCTATGTTGCAGTAGCACTAATACCTTGGATTTAATAATTGTTTCTAAGTAGTGTATAATAAAATTGGATCATGAGCACCATATGTTTTGTTGAGCATACATTCTTTCAATTGTTCTAGTTGCCTGAGCAAGCATGGAATTCTTTATCTACTTAAGCTTGCATTACTTATCAGCTTGTGCTTGCATTATTTATATGATTGTGCTTTCATTATTTATTTGCTTGTGCTTGTATTATTTGTCTGCTTATGCTTGCATTATCATTTGCGTATCCTCGCCTGCCCCCACCTCTCACTGAGTATACCCATGCTCACATTACCCTTTCAGATGTCGAGGCCACATTCTTTGTGGCATACTATTTTCACATGATGGGAATTGGAGCTAAGGCAGGACTGGACTTTAGCAACGGTTGTGAAGCTTGTGTCGGCAAGATGTCAAGATTTTATGCGCTTCAATATTATTTAGTTCTTCCCTCTTGATGTATATATTTATGGATGTGTAGAAAGTAGTATTGTAGCCTGTGGTGTTTTTCACACATGCAGTTTGTATAATGTAATTTATCACTTTAGTACATCACCAGTGATATTTATGAGATTTTATTAGCATACTCATATTTTAGTTGTGGTCTTGTGGACATTTGTGAAATTAAGATACTGCATCTGTGATCCTAAAGGGTTAGGCTAATTAGATATGGGTGTTCAGTGCCACATACCTTGGCCAATTTCAATAGGGTGTGACAATTATCTTAGCCAGTAATTGAATGATGCGGGAATAAAATATACGGACATTGAGAAATTCTGTTTATCATTGTATTTCTCTTGTACAGAACAATGATATTATATAATTATAGTAGCCATAGACGTTCTATGCTAGATGGATGTAATTAAGCATATATAAACCCGTTTTACAAGGGAAAATCGGAAAATGTGCTAATGGATTTGATCAAACTTTCTTTACATTATGTACCCTAGAAAGTGTGAAAGGTCAAGCTCTGGCTAATTTCTTAGCCAACCAACCTCTATTTGATATAAGCTAAGAGAGTACTATTAACTTCTATCTTGGTACTTATTTTTTGATGGGCCAGGGACAGAATAGTCGGCTGGAGCAGGGAAAGTCTTAATATCCCCAAAAGGAATTGAAACACATTTGGATTTTCGATTGTGTTTTAATTGTTTTAATAATCTAGCTGAATAGAGGCATTGTTGATCACCTTGGGAATTCTCTTAGGCATGAATGTTTCTGTAATTGAAATGATTGGAGATTCTTTGTTTGTAATTGAACAACTTGCTGAAGAATATTGGTGTTAGAGAGTCATTGATCAATCATTTTCTGAAGGCCAGAAGTCAGATTGATCGATTCTTAGACATATCAGTCAGATATATTCCAAGGAAGGAAAATTCAGCGGCTAATAACTTGGCCCAAGAAGCTTCAAGTATTAAGATACATGAGATTTTTTTTTGAACAAGCGATAAAGATTAAGAAGAAGATGTTTTCATCAGTGATCATATGTGGATCAATGGAAGTTGACCATTTAGAAGAGTTAAAACTTGACTGGAGGACATTGATATTACAATTTTTACAATGTCCCAACTCAAAAACTGACTGAAAGATTAGATAATGATCTTTGGGTATGTAGCTTGGGAGAAGGAATTGTATAGGAAGAGTAATGACATCGTGTGATTACAATGTGTTGGTGTAAACAAATCTATGGTAGAAGTGCATGAGGAGATTTGCGGTGCACACCAAGCAGGACCCAAGATGAGATGGCTGATTAGACGTCATGGATAATATTGGCCAACTATTGTAGAAGATTGTATACGCTATGCAAAAGGATGTCAGGTGTTTGAGATTTAATAGTAACCGCAAGCGTATGGATCAGTGTAGCTAAGGGGTCAAACACAAACAAAGCATCCACTTTATTTTTTGCTTCTTTTAATAAGGCAAAAGTGACGAAAGTCTATGGGTTGATTGATTGTGATCTAATTCTAACTATCGACCTAAAATAAATGCTTCTAATAGAACGTCCTAACCAACACAACTAAAGAAATTGAAAATTGGAATTAAAATTAAAAATTGAATGACCTAGCCATTCACATCTAACCCTAACCATTCGTCATCTAGGAATTTAAATACTCAAACCACGCAATTAAAAAGCAAATAACTGAAAGTAAAATTGCTGAAATAAAAAGTACTGAAAAGTAAACAAAAGTTCAAATAAAGGGGACAAAGCCAGAGAGAGGCACATAAGTAGGTTTCTTTATTTAGCCCGAGGGATGCACCATAAATAATATGAGCTTCCTTACTTGACCAGAACTCTCTTACAAAGGCCGCTCTACTTATCTTTAGGGGAAGGGAGGCAAGTAAATGATTGATAGTAAAGGAAATAAAAGGATGGTTCCATAGCTAGAGAGGGGCAAAGCCAATACATGTATATAGCCAAGAACCTTGGGAGAAAGGGAAAACATCAAAGTAAAAACTCAAATTTAAATCCTAAATTAAGAATGAATGGGTAGTAAGAAGAGGAATGAGAGGGGGGTGAGAAGACTTATGAAGAAGCCTACCTACCTGAACTTCAATACTTGAACTGAAAACTTGATTGATTTGAGATACTACCAGCCCTAAAAACCAGATTTGAACTAAATCAAATCTAAAATTGCTAGGCCTGGAGAAAACAAATATAGAAGAGAAAAACTGAACTTGAAAGAGATGCTCCACAGCTTGCTCTTGTCACCTAGAACTAAGCCTAGATCTAGAAATTAAAATTACAACTTCAATTGCATAAACAATGAAAACTTGAATAGTATAAACAAAGACTTGCATTAATTTAAAAAAAAAAATTACAAAAGTGTTTGCATAAAAATCTAAGACAAAGAACTAAAGAGAAAAAAAGAGCACAACTAAAAACCTAGAAGAAGAGAAAAGCTAGAGAAGAAAGGTGCACCTCCTCCCCTTGGTCGACTCTCTTATATAGAGAATGGGGAGGTAGAGATAAAATAGGAAGTATGGGATTTTCTATTTCTTGCCTTTTTACCTATTTTTTTTTTTTTCTTCTCTTTTGTGCACAACCTCTTGGCCAAATTTGTATGATGAGGTGGAAAATATGAATTAGTAGAAAAAGGAAAGAATGGAGATAGGGGAGAGAGTCTAAAGATTTCGGTGATGAGGTGGAGGGAGGAGAGAAAATAAAAATGTGAGAAAATAGGAGAGAAAAGAGGAGAGGACAATCGCCCAAATGTGGGCCTCTCTTAGATTGTTTGTGAAGTGGAGGAGAGAGAAAAGAGAAAAAGGAGAGAAAATCTCCAACGAATTTTTCTTTCCTTTTTTTTCAATTTTTTCTCTCTTTTCTAACTTGCGCACAACTCCCTTCGATGACTTCAACTTTCCTTGCTTTGATTTGGACAATATTCTATTTTATAAGGAAATTCCGTCCGTGCCACTGTCTTTAAATGAGTGGAAAGGATCTACAAAA
>NW_024869288.1:0-27143 GCF_013358625.1 Macadamia integrifolia | reverse complement strand
ACAACAACTTGAAAAAAGAACAATGGCAAGTAATCTCAAGTGAATTACTTAAAAAATTTCATATGACATGAGTGGGAACAGTGCCATAATCACTACAAGATATGGAAAGCGAAGCTGAAATTTCTTGCTGACTTGCAACAAAGCAGCGTGATAGGTTGAAATGATCAAGAGATGCAGTTTGATCCACCACAACATGTGTGCTTAGAATTCAAGGTAAATTGGATGTTTGTTGCATTATTTCAAAAGTGTTAAACGATATAATTTTGACAGGTTTGTATTCAAACAATAGAGTCACTTGTCATTGTTTGGTAGAAAAATGAGCAAAAATTTTGGAAAGAGCAAGGGTGCTTCCGATTCACGTACAAGTTGCTATTTTGCTACGTAATGAAATTGCAACCAGGGTTGACTCTACACAACCATTTGATGCTGTCAATGATGCCCAACCTTACATTCCAATGCCAATTGATGATTTCATAAGCATGGACAATTATGACGATGTTGATGATCAAATTGGTGAAAGTGCCCGTTCCACTGCCAATGCAAGTAGCGGTCATTCTCGTGGTAGGCTTACTTCTGAGGTGACAAGTAAAGAGAAAGGGAAGAAAGGAGGTGCAGAAAAGTAGTCATTTGAAAGTGATAGCAAATGTAATCTCAGAGATGGCCAAGAATGACTCTCGAAATGATCTTATACAAATAATTGCTGAGATTGATGCACTTCCTGGAATTGAATTTGATAAAAGATTGGGTGCTAAACAATTCTTTATACAAGAGAATGACTTAGCTTGTGTTACACCCGTCCTCTGACTCGGTCTAATTTGAACTATTGTGCCAGGTCTCGGATCAGAGATCGAAAGCACGGTCGGATTTTGGCTCACGGTTGCCCATTGCCAAAGGGGGAGAGATGACCCTAAGTGTTCGTGAATTGCATGCTAGTCTAATTGGAGGGAGTTTGTACCTTCTGATCCCAGACAGTAAGTGGCCCAACTCCTCACACATAAATTCTGGCACATATTGGAGTTTCCAAAAGACCACGAGCATGGCTGAGGGCAGCCACCAGTGCAAGACCAGCTGTTGGAGCTGTCTTGACCATCAAAAATATGCCACTGGAAGCACTGGGCCTGAATCTGGTGGGCTGTTTCCGGTGAGCCAACAGGCTATTGTCAAGGTTCTAATGCCTGTGGATCCCACCACTCGCATAATAGACAGTCTCGGATGATCCCAAATCATCCTCCACATCTTCCTCGTGACATGAGCACATTGAGGACCTAAGTAGTCAAGTTCTCAGGCTCCAAAAGTCTTATTAACCCGATCGGTCTGAATAAGGTTCAACCAAACGGACCTTAAGGCCTAACTTAACTCATAAGTTAGAAATGAGGATTTCATTTCCTCATTTCCCATTGTGTGCAAATGTGGGAGAGGAAAGGAGAGAAGAAGGAGAAGAAGAAGAAGAAGAAGGAGAAGAAGAAGAGGAAGATGAAGAAGAAGGAGGGAAGAGTTTACCTTGGTCCCGACTACCGCATCATTGCCAAAAATCCCTACCAAAGGTGAGTACAATCTCCCATACAACTCTCTCTCTTCATTTTGACCTAGATTAAGATAGGTTTGGATGGAATCCTAGGGTACAAACAATGTTGAGGTTGTGGAATGCGTATTCTACCTTCCCGGGGCCTTTTCCGAGCTCAAACCAAGCCCGGTGAGATTCGGCAACAAGTAGTTCCAAATGACCAATTAGGGTTTCGATCGTTTGATCGATGAATCTCCCAAATGCCTTAGCAGAATCAGGTTTTTATTGGCTTAGAAGGATGCTAGGAACATTCCCTACAAATTCCACAAAACAAATCTCGGTGATCGGGCCCAAGCCAGAAAGCCCCAATTCAAGTGGATAGTCTGTACTGCCACTGGAAGCAAGCCACCGGATCCACTGGGCTTGCTTCCAGTGGGTTGTATCTGGTGAACCACGAAGGCTTATGAGCTCTTTGTCACCACCATCGGAAACAACACTGATATTTTTCTTTGGAAATACCCTGTTTCCGGTGACATTACTATCACTAGGAAACCTTGTCTGTACCTTTTGGGGGTGACCCAAGTGGGCCTCTCCCGATCTTTCCAACACATACTGATGTATGATTGCCCTTGTGTCTAGGACAGTGACATACATGTGCCTCGAGATTCAAACTGAGTGGATTGATCAACGGCCTTATCTGAACCCTAATACAAGCAGAGATCAATAAGGTGAGGGATGGTTGCTTTATTTTTAAATTATTTTATTATTATAGAATTGTTCACTTGTGTAGGATTATACATGATTATTAAATGTTCAAATGATGATGTTCTATTACATGTTTCAATTTGATGATTATGATATGACTTGTTATAGAGATGTATGGTGGGATCCGGTGTGGCCGAGGTGGTACTGGTATAGTGATTGTCGTGTGTTTAGTTGTATGTATGAGATGGAATCCAACGTGGCTAAGGTGGTACCGGTGCCATGATTGCCATATGCTTGTTGCATTCATGCATTGAGTATGTGAATTAGAGTTAGTTGTAGTTATGGATTACACTTGTGGCTGATGTGTTACTGGTATCGTGTGCTCCGGAACTACATTTGAAAATAGATACGCTTCGTGGCCGATGATTGGTACCGGTGTCGTATAGTCCATACTCAACTGTTATATGCTGCTAGATTAGGTAAATGGTATCGATTTCACTTTGTGGCCGATGTGTTACAGGTATCATGTGCCCAGGACTGTATTTGGAGATGGATTACACTTTGTGGCCGAGGTCTTGCCGATATCATGTAATTCATACTAACTATATCATTATGAAGGCATATAGCATATATGTGATTAAGTATCATTTCCTATGCTATGAACCCTTGCCAACAGGGGTAAAGGTGTTGGATAAACCATTATGGTATATTCAATGTGCCTTTCTGGAATGCCACACCCGCGGTATGATGTGATTGTTGCTGGAGGTAGGAACTTGTTAGGCATGGATGATGATTGGTACCAGTGCCATGATAGCCAGGAGGAGGTTATCAGGGGTTTTCTAGGTAACCTATCGATGCATACGGGGATCGATAGACTTCTATTCATTACTAGAGTTTGTATCCTTGCATAGTTGATGGCAGTTCTGAGATGAGGGATACAACTTAATGTGCAGTAGTAGCATTTACCAGACTTAGTTGTATTATTAGGTGGATAATAAAATAAATGAATTACATCACGAGTATCATGGACTATGTGTTTAATTTATGCAATCATGAATCATAAATTATTACTACGATTGCTATACTTGGATGTGCTTGAACTCCACCCCTCATCGAGCGAGTTGGAAAACTCACCCCACATATACACCCTCTTTTTAGATGATGATGTAGGTACGATCGTGCCCATGGCTAGTGATTCTCTATCCTCCGGATTTGAGTACAGAGTGAGTGACTGGTGGATTCCAAATGCGGAGGAGTATAGCCAGGACTATGCTTGTGATTTTTGTGCATACGCGACACTATGAGGTGTTCGGCGTATTTTTGGTAATTTTGATACAAGTATGTGGATGCTAAATTTCTTTTAAACATATTAGTTATACATCATGGATAATTGTAAAAGGATAATTTGGTTATGGATAATATTTTATCACTAGATAATTTCTCCATTTTATTGATGATTTCGCTACTATACTTTAATTTCGCTGCTTTTGGTTGGTTTGTGACGTGAGATTGTCAAATGTTAAGGTACTACTATCAGAGATCCTAGTAGGTTTGTAAGACAGATACGTGTCTTACTCACACCACCGGTATTCCTAATTATAAGTTGGGTCTACTAGAAGTGGGGTGTGATAGCTATGATATCAAAGCATGAAGCTCTGCCTTAACTCACAATCTTGACCAAATCACAACTTGGGGAAATTAGGATATAAATAAAAATCTCAAGACAACAATAATAGAATTGTAAAATTATGATGCAAGCATAGGTGTTAAAGCTGTTTTATTATAATAGAGAACTTGAATACACAGCTTATACTTTTCATAAGAAAATAAAGTATTGAAAGTTGGAAATCCTAACTAGCCTAGGTCTAGGAAATTAAACAACTAAAGCAAATGATACAAAGTAAAAAAGTTCAACTAAAACTTAAAACATCAAACTTAAATAAAGTATAAAGGGAAATCCTTAAAACTACAGTGGCAAAAATGCCACTACTCTTGCTGTTGTTGCTACTTGTTTTGTCCCTGGCCCTGAGCCTGATTCGGACCATGGGTTTCTGGAGGAGGCACCAAAATACCAAGATGGAAGACCATTTCCTGTATTTGTGCCTTTAGGGAGGCCACTCTATTGCCCATAAGACAATAGGTCCTGTCTATGCTCTCGAGGTAGCCATCTATGCTCCTCATCAGTGATGTGGTGGTGTCCAAACGGGCCATAACATCATTGAGACCATAAGGCCTTGCACCCCTAATACCCCGAGATGTAGAAACAGTCATAGAACCTATAGCCTGGGGGTCAGGTGGGGGACACCACCAACCCCAGCAGCTCCTCTCTCTATATCACTGGCATTGCCACCAACATCACCGGCACCACCACCCTCTACCTCTATAGGCTGCTCACCCGCCTCTGGATCAGGTGTCACCTCCCTCATGTTAAGGGTCATCTTCCTCAAAGAGTCTTGGTTGAAATCTATGACCTCCTCACCCAAGCATGCCTCTCCCTTCAAATCCACCCCAAAGCGAAGGAAGATGTCTATCAATATCCTTCCATAGCATAGGTTCCCGACTCAATGATCCTTTCCCTCAGATCGAATTATTATGGTCCACATCAGAAGGTAGGGAAGATGTATCTGGACCCCCATGTACACGCAATAAGTCACATAGGCATGTAATGCAGATACCTCATCATAGTGCCCACAGGTGGGGAGAATGTTCAACTGGACCACATGATAGAAAAATTTTGGAGTGGCAAAGTAGTTAACTACGTAATCCCATCCCCTAGCCTCCTTGGCCAATATGTCGTTTATCTCCTGAAAGGTGTCGGGACTCTGGAAGTCATAAGATGGAGTCCGAGGTGGGCAATACACTAGGTCACCGGCATTGTCAACCATCAAAATGTTGGCCAACTGCCTCATGTCAAAAGAGATCTCAACCCCCTTCATGTAGGAGGTGATTTGCATCTCTTTGGTACCTCAGTTCACGCATTACAGGTTGGACCTGACCAGTGTTGGGTAGTAGTACTTATTGGGTTTCAAGATGCGATACCACCAGACCGCCTCAAAACGTTGATGGAGATGGAATGCACGAAAGTCTCTTGTCCTCACATAAAGTCCTGGGTCCACATTACGGCACTCAAAGAATTCCCAACTATCTCGCTCAGCCACAAAGCGGAATAGGATTGGGTTGGACTAATCGGCAATGGCTTGCTCCTCTTGTTCAATGGCATGATGGGTACGTACACGATATCCAGACATCGTTACAAGATGATTCCTAAGGATTCAAGAGTGAGAACCTAGTTCAATGGTTGAAAGTAAAGCTCACAGAGAAGAAAATCTCAAAACTAGGTTGAAGAAAGAAGAATCATACCTTTGGTGCGTAAGATACGTCGATCGATTGCGAAATAGCAAGAGGGAAGTGGGGAATGTGTTGAAAGACTCTCCTTGGCTGTTTCCACACCTTCTTCATAAGTTAGATTAGGGTTTTGTACAATAAAACCTAAACCCGAGTCTATTTATAGTCGTTTTGGAACCATCGGAAACAAGCCACCGAATCCACTAGACCTGCTTCTAGTGCCTATTTTTGGTGAGTTGAAAAATCTGAGTTAGCTCTCTGTTTTGTTCATGGAAAATAACACTGATATTTCCAGTGAACCAAACCATATTTCTGGTGGAATTTGCCCCTGTTTCCGGTGGACTATTTTGAAAATAAATTCTTTTAATTTTCTAAATCTGATTTTTATTTTATTGCTTTAATGGGGTGCCCCCTTTGTGATATGTGTGCGATTGGATCCAAATATGTGTGGACCCCACTTATGCATGCCCTAACCCTCATTTTTCCTATTATATAAGTGTGGGAGCCACTATGTATGCATGCGTTCCAATTATATGCAGCCTTGTATATGCATGTGAACTAATCAGATTCCTCCACTGGAGTCATGTCACACCAGAATACCTTGTCCCGATCCCAGTCACACCCGTCACCTCCCACTTCCCTTACATGGAATAGGGGTAGACTCCGTAATGCACCCCCGACTCCACCGGTACTTACTGCACATGATGTGGCCTCCATCATGGATAACATGATATAGGGAGTTGAGGAAAAGCAAAACTAGTTTATGGCCAGGATCGATAATAGGATCCAAGTAGCAATGGAAGCCTGTAATGCACCGCCCGCACTTCTTACTCTACCGGCACCCATTCCAATACCCGCTGAATCGGCTACCCTTCAACCATCTAGTGGGGTACAAGTGCATGGGTAAGGGCATCAATGCATGCACATGTGCAAGACCCGATGCCAAATCAATCCCCAGCCAACAGACTTGACAAAGATGATGGAGAAGTTTCAACGGCTTAGGCCCCTATGCTTCTCAAAGGTGGGCCAAGACCTGTTGTATCCATCAAGATGGATAGGAAAAATAGAGAAGGTATTTAGACTGATGGGCTGCACTGACAAGTAGAAAATTATATGTGTGGGTTATCAGTTACAGAATGAAGCGGATGATTGGTGGAATGCCACCGAGCCTAGTTTGAGGGCTAATAATCCAAACCCCACATGGGCAGAATTCAAAGGGGCCTTCTTTGAGAACTATTTTTCAAAAAGCTTCCTGGATAGGAGAGAGAGTGAGTTCTCTCAATTGGAGCAAAGATCCCAGTCTGTGTTGGAATGCCAACAACACTTCGAGGAGCTGTTTCACTTTACTCCTGAGCATCTCAGAGGTGATAGAGCCAAAGCAAAGAAGTTTGAGAAAGGGTTGAGGCTAGGTATTGGGTCAACCATTATTGGGTTGAAACTACAGACTTATGCCGAGGTGGTCCAAGTGGCCAAGTCTATTAAAGACTGGCATGGAGATAATTTCTCAGCCCAGCAGGGAATGGGAAAGAAGCCAATGGGTTCTATTGATTCCAGGGGGTAGCAAGCCCTTTCAGATGCCTTATATCAACCCAACTTTAGTGCAATTCAGGAAGCCTGAAGCTAGTCAGACTTCCCAATCCTCCCAATCTAGTGTAGTACCTTAGTCTATAGGATCGAGGCTGAGGTGCTTTCATTATTATCAATTGGGCCATATGGTGAGGACATGCCCCCACCTGAGGCCAGGTGATGCACCATACACTATGCCACCTAGGCCCTAGCAGACATATACAGCCCCTAGACCAGCATAGCCCGCACAGGGCCAGAGACCATAAGGCAGAATATTTGCTATGACCACAGAAGATGCTGAGGCTGCACCTGGTGTAATGATAAGTACATTATTGATATCATTATTACCTGCACATGTGTGACTCAGGAGCCTCGCACTCATTTGTATCACCAGCATTTGCGAAGAAGATTAGAATTCCACCTAAGGGGCTGACTCAGTGTTTGGCAGTGAGTACACCTACAGGGAGTGTAGTAGGTCTAAACTATGTGTATGAGCCTTGTCCAGTGACCATAGGTGAACATTATTTGAATGCTCACTTTATCGAGTTGTATATGACCGACTTTGACGTGATTTCAGGAATGGACTAGTTGTCAGCATACAGAGCTAGTGTGATGATGAGTTGAGAAAACTATCATTTTCAGACCTCGTGATGATGATGAGTTTGTGTTCCAAGGGGATAAGCCAAAGAAACCCAAGAAGGTTATCATATCCACACTCTAGATGAAGAGGCTACTAGATAAGGGATGTCAAGGCTACTTAGCATTTATGAGGGATACTAAGATAGAGATTATTCCATTGATCGAGTTTGATGTGGTGAGGGAATTTCCCGATGTATTCTCGGATGACTTGATAAGTTTTCCCCCAGACCGAGAGACAGAGTTTACTATAGACCGACCTACTCCCTTGCTCGGCACCAGTGTCAAGAGCCCCTTACCGCATGGACCCCACAGAGTTGAAGGAATTGCAGGTACAACTTTAGGACCTTCTGATGAAGGGATTCATTAGAATTAGTGTGTCTCTATGGGGAGCACTGGTATTGTTCATCAAGAAAAAAGACGGGAGTATGAGGTTGTGCATTGATTATCAGGAGCTTAATAAGCTAGCCATAAAGAACCGGTATCCTTTGCTAAGGATAGATGATCTATTTGAATAGTTGTAGGGTGTCAAGGTATTCTCCAAGATCAACCTTAGATCTAGTTACCATCAGCTCTGAATCAAGGATAATGATATTAGTAAGACAACCTTCAGATCAAGGTATGGACATTATGAGTTCTTGGTGATGTCATTTGGGTTGACCAATGCACCGACTGCATTTATGGATTTGATGAACTGAGTTTTCCAAGATGGCTTAGAAAAGTTTGTGATTGTGTTCATTGATGACATTTTGGTCTACTCCAAGAGTGCAGAGGAATATGTGGTTCGCCTAAGGTTAGTATTGCAACGCCTAAGAGAGAATGAACTCTATGTCAAATTCAGCAAGTGCGAGTTTTGGTTATCACAGGTGGCATCCTAGGCTACATTGTTTCAAACAAGGGTATAGAGGTTGACCTAGGCAAGGTGAAGGCAGTCCTAGAATGGGAGACTCCCGAGAGTGTATCAGATATACGTAGTTTTCTGGGATTGGCCAGATACTATAGGAGGTTTATTGAGAACTTTCGCATTGCTACCCCAATGACCCGACTCACATGAAAGGGTGTGAAATTTGAGTGCTCCGATGCTTGTGGAAAGAGTTTCAAGGAACTAAGGTAAAGGTTGGTATTAACTCTAGTGTTGACTATTTCAACCGATACAGGTGGTATGGTTGTGTGTAGTGATACCTCTAAGCTGAGATTGGGTTGTGTGTCGATGTAGCATGGGAAAGTCATTGCTTATGCATCCTGTCAGTTGAAAGATTATGAGAAGAACTAGCCCACCCATGATTTGGAGTTGGCAGCTGTGATTTTTGCACTGAAAATCTAGAGACACCACCTGTATGGTGAGAAGAGAGATCTTCAGTGAGCATAAGAGCCTTAAGTACTTCTTCACTTAAAAGGATCTTAATATGAGACAGAGGCATTGGTTAGAGCTGATGAAGGATTATGGCAGTACTATCCACTGTCACCTAGGAAAGGCCAATGTGATAGCTGATGCACTTAGTCAAAAATCCCAATCACTGACTCTTGCATCACTGACCACCAATGAGCATCTCATAGAGGAGGCCAGAAAGCTAGACTTGGAGCTATTAGTAGAAGGTGTCACTTTTTCACTATCGGCATTGGTGGTACAACCTAGTCTGGTGGATAGGATCACTGCAACTCAAGTTATTAATGTAGAGTTACAGAAGCTAATGACAGAGTGCCAGGAAGGAACCTAGAAGGACCCAGATTTCTTAGTGACTAAAAGCGGGATTCTCAAGTTCGAAGGGAGGTTGTGTGTGCCTAGTGATGGTGATTGAGAAACACAATTTTGAGAGAGGCAGACAACTCTCCATACTCCATTCACCCCGGCATCACTAAAATGTATAAGGACCTCAAAAGCTCCTACTGGTGGAAATGAACAATGACATGGCCACACATGTGTCTAGATGCTGCACATGCCAGTAAGTCAAAGCTGAAAGACAAAGGCCCCATGGGTTATTGCAGTCACTGCTTATTTTGGAGTGGAAATAGGAGAATATTACCATGGACTTCATCACAGGCCTACCCCCCACACAGAAGGGTATGGATGCCATTTGGGTAGTTGTGGACCGCTTAACCATGGCAGCTCACTCTATCCCAATCAATATCACATTTTCTATGGACAAGTTGGCCAAGTTGTATGTTGATAACATCATCAGATTGCATGGTATACCAGTTAGTATCATCTCTGATCAAGATCCCCGATTCACTTCTAAGTTCTGGACATGTGTGCAGAAAGCTATGGGCACACAGTTGAATTTCAGTATAACCTTTCACCCTTAGACTAATGGTTAGTCGGAAAGGACTATCCAGACATTGGAGGACCTACTCCGAGCATATGCCTTACATATGAGTTATAGCTAGGATGAGCACATTTTCCTTATTGAGTTCTCCTACAACAATAGTTATCAGGCCACCAACGAAATGCCCCCATTAGAAGCACAATATGGCAGAAAGTGCCAGACTCCACTCTACTGGGATGAGGTTGGTGAGTGACATATTTTGGGCCAAGACTTGATACAGGCTACTAGTGAGAATGTGAATGTGATCAGAGAAAGGATCAAGATAGCTCAGTCCAGATAGAAGAGCTATGCAGATGTCAGAAGATAGCATCTGAAGTTTGGAGTCGGAGATAAGGTGTTCTTGCAAATCTCCCCAGTTAAAGGGGTGATACGGTTTAGCAAGAAGGGAAAACTTAGTATGAGGTTTATAGAACCGTATGATATACTAGAAAGGGTCGGACAGATAGCTTACCAGATAGCTCTACCACTAGAGTTGGAGGGTACATATGACGTCTTTTATGTATCCATGTTGAGGAAGTACATCCCCAACCCCACTCACATCCTAACATACATACCTCATGAATTGGATAAGGATTTTACCTACGTGGAGTATCCAGAGAAGATTGTTGGCCAGAAAGAGCATGTTCGCCGCAACCATAATGTTTCCTTCGTCAAAGTGAAATGGATGAATCACCCTGAGCAAGAAGCACATTGGGAGCGGGAAGATGAGATGATGAAGCAGTATCCTAGATTGTTAGATTTTCCAGGTATGTTCAATTTCGAGGATGAAATTCTTGTAAGGTGGTGGGAATGTTACACCTATGCTCTGACTTGGTCTAATTTGAACTGTTATGTTAGGTCTCAGACCGGAGATCAGAAGCACGATCTGGTTTTGGCTCACGGCCTCCCATTACCGAAGGGGGAGAGATGATGCCAAGTGTTCATGCATCACGTGCTAGTCTAATTGGAGGGAGTTCATACCTTCCAATCCTAGACGGTAAGTGACCCAACTCCTCACACATAAATCCCGGCACGTACCGGAGTTATCGAAAGACCACGGCACGACCGAGGGCAACCATCAGTGTAAAACCAACTGTTGGATAGCAAGTAGTCAAGATAGCAAGCTGTCTTGACCACTGAAAATATACCACCGGAAGCACTAGGCCTGAATCCGGTGGGTTGTTTCTAGTGAGCCAATAGGCTGCTGTCAAGGTTCTGATGCCTATGGGTCCTACCACTCGCATCATAGATAGTCTCAGATGATCCCAAATCATCCTCCACATCTTCCTCGTGATGTGAGCACATTACGGACCTGAGTAGTTGGGTTCTAAGGCTCTAAAAGTCATATTAACCCGATCGGTTTGAATAGGGTTCAACCAAACGGACCCTAAGGCCCAACTTAACTCATAAGTTAGAAATGAGGAATTCATTTCCTCATTTCCCATTATGTGCAAATGTGGGAGAGGAAAGGAGAGAAGAAGGAGAAGAAGAAGAAGAGGAAGAGGAAAAAGGGGGGAAGAGTTTACCTTGGTCCCATCTACCGCATCGTCACCGAAAATCCCTATTGGAGGCAAGTACAACCTCCCATACAACTCTCTCTCTTCATTTGACTTAGATTAAGCCAGGTTTGGATGGAATCCTAGTGTAAAAACTATGTTGATGTCATCGAATGCATATTCTACCCCCTCGGTGCCGTTGCCGAGCTCAAACCAAGCCCTGTGAACTCTGGCAATAAGTAGTGCCAAATGACTAGCTAGCGTTTCAATTGTTCGATCGATGTATCTCCCAAATGGCTCGATGGAATTGGGATTTTATTGACTTAGAAGAATGTCAAGAACATTCCCTACATATTCCATGGAACAAAAATCTAGGCAATCAGGCCTAAGCTGGAAAGCCCCAATTCGAGTGGACAGTCTGTACTGCCACCGAAAGCAAGCCATCGGATCCATTGGGCCCGCTTCTAGTGGGTTGTTTCCAGTGAACCACAGAGAGCTCTCTGTCACCACCATAGGAAACAACACTAATATTTTCAGTGGAAATACCCTATATCTGGTGACATTACTGCCACTGGAAAACCTTGTCAGTAACTTTTGGCGGTGACCCAAGTGGGCCTCTCCTGATCTTTTCAACACGTATTGATGTACGATTGCCCTTGTGTCTAAGACATTGATGCGCACGTGCCCCAAGATCATAACTGAGTGGAATGATTAGTGGCCTTATCTGAACCCTAACACAAGCAGAGATCAACAAGGTGAGGGATGATTACTTTATTTTGTATTATTTTATTATTATAGAATTGCTCACATGTGTAGGATTATACATGATTATTAAATGTTCAAATGATGATGTTCTATCACATATTTTATTTTTATGATTATGATATGAATTGCTATGGAGGTGTATGGCGGGATCCAGTGTGGCCGAGGTGGTACCGATACCATGATCGCCGTGTGTTTGGTTATATGTAAGATGGAATCTGGCCTGGCTAAGGTGGTACCGGTGTCGTGATTTCTGTATGCTTGTTGCATTCATGCATTAATATGTGCATTAGAGTTAGTTGTAGTCACGGATTACACTTTGTGGCCGATGTGTTACTGGTATCGTGTGCTCCGGGCTTACATTTGGAAATGGATACGCTTCATGGCCGATGATTGGTACCGATGTCTCGTAGTCCATACTGAACTGTTATATGTATGCAAGATTAGGTAAACGATCTCAGGTTTCACTTTGTGGCCGAGGTCGTGCTGGTATCGTGTAATGCATACTAACTGTATCATTGTAAAGGTATGTAGCATATATGTGATTAGGTATCTCTCCCTATGCTATGAACTCTTGCTAATAGGGGTAAAGGTGTTGGATAACCCATTGTGGTATGTTCGATGTGCCATTTCGGAGTACCACACCCCCAGTACAATGTGATTGTTACCGGAGGTGAAAACTTGTCAGGCATGGTCGATGATTGGTATCAGTGCTATAACATCCAGGAGGGGGTTATCAGGGATTTACTGGGTGACCTATGGACGTATATGGGGATCGGTAGGCTTCTATTCATGGCTGGGGTTTGTATCCCTGCATAGTTGATGGAGGTTCCGAGACGAGGGATACATCCTAATGTGCCGTAGTAGCATTTATCAGACTTAGTTATATTGTTAGCTGGCACGAGCATCATGGACTATGTGTTTAATTTCTACAATCATACATCATAAATTATTACTATGATTGTTATACTTAGATGTGCTTGAACCCCACCCCTCACTGAACGAGTTGGAAAGCTCACCCCATATATACACCCTCTTTTTAGATGATGATGTAGGTACGATCGTGCCTGTGGCTAGTGATTCTCTATCCTTCGGACCCAAATACTGAGTGAGCGACTAGTGGATGCCAGACATGGAGGAGCATAGCCAGGACTGTGCTTATGATTTTTGTGCATACGCGGCACCAGGAGGTGTTCGGCGTATTTTTGGTAATTTTGATACAAGTATGTGGATGGTACATTTCTTTTAAACTTATTAGTTATACGTCATGGATAATTGTAAAAGGATAATTCGGTTATGGATAATATTTTATCACTAGATAATTTTCCCATTTTATTGATTATTCCGCTACCATACACTAATTCCGCTGCTTTGGTTGGTTTGTTATGTGAGATTGTGAAATGTTAAGGTACTGCTATCAAAGATCCTGGTAGGTTTGTAAGATAGGTACGCGTCTTACTCACCCTATTGGTATTCCTAATGGTAAGTTGAGTCTACTGAAAGTGGGGTGTGATAGCTTGTATCTTATTGAATGCCAATAATGTAGATAAGCCTAAGGTGTTGGAATATTATATGAAGAATAGCGAAGCTGGTGGTCAAGAGTGGGGAAGCGTCTTCTTTATGATGTAGGGGTTTTAGAACATGACTTATGATTGGAGTTCTTAGGATGAACATATGATATTCTAATGTTGTAATATTTTCTTAAAATTTGACGTTTGTTGCTTAAATTATTCTTTATTATGTTGGGCAACAAATATTTAAGAATTTAGTGTTGATGACTATCCTTATTTAATGGTTGTGACTATCTTTATTTAATGTGGTCAAGAGTGACGAAGCGTCATTTTATTTCTTTAACGTTTATTTTAGTCAACTCTTATCAAATTTCATATAATTTAATCTAGATGGATACTGTGACTATATGTGATATCTGTGGAAATAAATGTAAAATACTAAGAGTAATTTGAGTAAAATATTCTACAAATGTTGAATACATATTTCTTTTTTTTATCTAGGTGGATCAATTAAGAATGTGTGACTGTAGATAAGGGCAATGCAAGGTTTGGAGATGCAATAAAGGACTATATGTAGGACAAGATTTTTTGTGTTGCCCACGTTTCAGTCCGGTGTGACTATACACCTCCACTTTTAATAATATTATCTATATTCTATTGTCACATTTACTAATCTTTAATTGTTAACTATTTATTCGTGATTTGTAGGGTAAAGATAGAGGATGTGGGATGTTTAAAATTTAAAATGTTGGGAAAGCTTCATCTTTAAAATAGGAGGTCGAGAGTATTGCAATGGATCAACCCACCACTGAAACAATATCACAACTGTCAAGGAAGTATCTTCAAGGATATATCAGAGGAATAATAACAACTTCAGAGCAACATAATAAAATATAAGAGGATATCCTGGATGTTGTGAAAATCTTGGTTGAAAAAAATAAAAATTTTATCTCTTTTTACTATAAACTACATTTATTATAGTAAGTCATGGTTCTATGTAATGAATTAAGATTGATAATTGTACCTAATTTTCCTTAAGTTCAAATTTATAATTAAGTTTCTCATTTTCAATGTTAAAGTATTTAAGTGTTGTGTTATATACTTAATAGTTATTGACCTTATAGAAACCACTATGTTGAAGATCTTGAGTTTCATTCCCACCATCTTCGTTTGGTCTTCTGTTTGAATGATGTACTCTTTGTTATTCAAAAGACAAACAATTTTTTAGGAAGAATCACAGACAGAATGAGGGTAACCAAACAGTTTTTCAGGAAAAATCACTATACAGAATTAGGGTAACCAAATAGTTCTCCAGGAAGAAACATGTAACAGACTCAAGGTAACCAAACGATTTTTCAGTTACGAAGATTGTTCAAGTGAATGTCTCTCAAAATATACAAGTAAATGTTAGAACAAGTATTTAAGTGTTATGTTATATACTTAACAGTTATTGACCTTATAGAAACTACTATGTTGAAAATAAAAAATGCCAAAGAATATTTAGATATTTAAGTCATTAAAATGCAACCAACATTTTACAAGGTTCCTAAGGATAAAATCAGAAGATCTTGAGTTTCATTCCCACCATCTTCATTTGGTCTTCCATTTGAACGATGTACTCCTTGTTATTCAAAGGAAAAACTATTTTTTAGGAAGAATCATAGACAGAATGAGGGTAACCAAATAGTTTTTCAGAAAAAATCATTATAGAGAATTAGGGTAACCAAATAGTTCTTCAGGAAGAAACATATAACATACTCAAGGTAACCAAACGATTTTTCAGTTACGAAGATTGTTCAAGTGAATGTCTCTTAAAATATTGACATCCATATTTGATACATGCACCATTTGATTATGTAACCAAATGCATCCAAAGAATCTCGCGCTTATGTACGATTAAGAAGTCGTTGCTGGGTTTGCTATGGTGCAAGGGGCGAGTAAGGTGGAGTTGGAACTTTTTTGAGATTTTAAAATGTATCCGCAAGTGTACTGATTAGTGTAGCTACAGCCACTTTATTTTTTTGCTTCTTTTAATAATGCGAAAGTGAACCGATTAATGATTGTGATCTAATTCTAATTACCGTTCTAAATATATGTATCTAAAATAATGTCCTAACCATTCATCATCTAAGAATTTAAATGCGCAAGCCACTCAATTAAAATAAAATAAATAAATAGCTGAAAATAAACACCCCACGCAATTAAAAAGCAATGAAGGAAAAAAAATGCTGAAATAGAATTAATGTAAAAGAAAGGGAATAAAACTCGAGAGAGACTCACAAGTAGGTTTCTCTACTTAGCCCGAGGGATGCATCATAATATGAGCTTCCCTACTTGACCAGAGAGTCACTCTTAAAGGGTTACTCTACTTAGCTTTAGGGAAAGGGAGACAATTAAAATAAAAATAATAAAATGATGGTTCTATGGCTATGAGAGGCAAAGCCAACACATACACTAGCCATGAACTTTGGGGGAAAGGGACAACAATAATGTAATGACTAAAATTAAAATCCTAAATTAAGAAAGAAAGGGTAGTCAGAAGAGGAACTGAGAGGGGGGAGAGAAGACTACTGAAGGAGCCTACTTACTTGAACTTCAACCCTTGAACTGAAAACTTGATCGATTTGAAATACTACCAGTACTAAAAACTAGGTCTGGAATAAATCAAATCTGTAATTTCTAGTACTAGAGAAAAAAAATTTGATGAAAAAAAATTGAACTTGAAAGACATGCTTCATAGCTTGTTCTTGTCACCTAGAATTAAGCCTAGAACTAGAACTTGAAATTACAACTTCAATTGTTTAAACAATAAAAATAAAAGACTGAATCAAAAACGAAAGTGCTTGCATTAATTGAATAAAAATTACAAAAGTGTTTAAAGCATAAACCTAGAACTAGAGCTAGAGAAAGAGAAAACTAGAGAAAGAGATAGAGCAACTAAGAAAAAACCCTAGAAGAAGAATGAAGTGCCTCCTCCCCTTGTGTTAATTCTATTATATAGAGAATGGGGGAGGAAAGCTAACAATTTTAGCTTCTAAAAAAAAAAGATTGTTTTTTATCTTGTTGAAGTGGAGGAGAGAGAAGAAAGAAAATGTGTGGAGAGAGATCTCCCACGATTTCTCTTGCATTTTTCCCCTATTTTTTCTCCCTTTTTTCTATTTTTCTCTCTCGTCTTGCGCAAGAAACCCCTTTTGGCCGATTTTTCTTGCTTGGATTTGGATAATATTCTATTTTAATGAAAAATTCCATCCATGCCCTTGTCTTATTTTTTTTTCTTTTCTATTTTTTCTCTTTATTTTCTCTCTCTTCTTCAAACTTGCGTACAACCATCTTGGCCGACCTCCTTTAAGTGATGAGTAGGAGAGAGAAAATCTTCTAAAAAAACCTCAACCATATGAGAGCTAAGAGGTTCGAACTTGAGACCTTCTAATAAGCAAGGGATTTTGCACACCACAACTCACCAACTACGCTAGGTAGTTGTTGTTACCAAAAACGAATCTTCAATCACTTAAGGATGTGATGCAACGATCCTTGTTGGCATTTGGAATATTCCTTATACTCATGGGACAACTGCAGATGGGCTGATTCTGCATCTCGGTAAAGTTCTAATCCATTATTCTTTTTCTGCTCGAAAAGAATAATCACTTGTACGGTTGAACAAACGAATCTGTACTTGCAATTGAACACATCTTGTTTAGAATTTCGTCCTCTTCGTAATCATGAGAAGAAATAGGACCTCTTTACGTGTATAATTGGAGATATAGCATCTGATAGTCCTTAAGGCCTTGAAAATATAAAACCTGCAAAAAGAGAGTAATACCCAAGGTAGCTCCATTCTAAATATGTAAAATGCATGTTTTACTACACTAGATTTCATACATAAATGTGCTCATCAGAATTCTAGCCTTAAGTTGGCAAGTGGGCAACCTTGCATTTGCTAGCTTTGTTGCTTTTTAGAAACGAGGAAGAAAGAAGGGTTTGGGAAAGAAAACATCTTTGTATAATGCCAAAAAATTGTTTATAATAGCAATGTAAGTTTAAAACTTAAATGGGATAGTTAGACTTATTAAAACTTCAAACTAATGCATAGATTATATCAAAGGTATAGCCTTACCGAATTTTCGAGTCCACCCATTCCAAGAAAATGAATAATTAACCCCATACAACCTTGATTCTCTTGTAAGCTCCAACATGTATCATCAAAGGTGTTACCAGTTAGATGCAGACCCCAGAGATGATCAAAACACAGATCCCTGCCAAGAAAGAATGGATTTCCTAGTATTTGTGAAGAACTTGTAAATTAAATTTGTTTTTATCCCATGAATGTTGCCGTTTGATAACACTTTCCTGGAGAGTGTTCTTTTACGCAAGTGTTCATTTTTTATTCAATGATGTGAGAACACTCTAGTGGGACAGAAAGAGTGTTTGGTAAAACTGTTCTAGAAATGTCCTCAGTACAAGAAAAGAACAAAAACGACGTTTGGCAGACACTTTATATAAATTCACTTATGAACAATAATATCAATAATTACAAAGATGCCATTATGGTCAAATTTAACTTAAATAATGAAGTACTTATAGTAATGTGAGCTAAATTTATTGTTTCTGAAATCCTAGATTCCCTCCGTTCATCTTTGTAACCTAGAGAACTAGGTCAATTATTTTAGGAATGAAATTAGTTTGAGCTAGTCTCAATGCAATTCTCTCAAAACACTGTTTCCAGCAGCCAATTGATTCTTCTTTCACTCATATTACAGTATTTAGGACCCAAAAGAAAGAATGATAAGCAAATCTCCATTATGTGTCTTGGTAAGAGCTTCCGGCATTACGGACAAGTGAGAGTAGAACCCACCATATTCTCCATCAACTCCATAACAGATTCCTGAGCTGTTTAACTGCAGAGAAAGGTAGAAGCTAGTTGGAACTGCAGTAGAAACAACTACAGATAACCTAATCATTCCAAGATTTCTTGCTTCTCTCCATTTGCAAACTGCTTCTTTTGTTTTCTAGCAGCAGCACTCCACTCATGGAAGAAATATATTCATGTAGCTAAACAAAGCCAACTGCAGTACCTATGCACTCCTCTCTAAACTCTAAAGAAAATGAACCAGGACCCTTCAAACTAAACTAGAGAATGAGTTTCAGGGAGCAATGATGGATATGCCTCTTGCATTCCATAGGGATCTGTGTGTATGAGAAAGACCATGTATTTTTGCTTTCCGATATCCTACGATAACTACCAAAAAAACAAAAAAAAACCCCAGAAGCAGTTCTCAAACAGAATAGAGTATTTTTCTTTACAAAGTTGCAGGTCAGTACTCAGAAATAAGAAATAACAACATCTATTTAATGACTAGGACTTGCAAGAGAGCCCTAGAGAGAATCTTACCCACAGAAAAGAATAACTCTCCAATTGAGCTTCAAAAAACCACCAACAGCAATGTCGTTTTAGGGAGAGCGTGAGAGATGTGGAAATTTTGATATGCTACCCTTTTCTCCAACCGAGCGATGATCCTTCGATTTGCGGGTAAATTTGTTAGCAAAATGAGTGACAGGAGAAGAGAGAGAGAGAGAGTCCCACATCGGATCTGGGTGACTCAACTATCTTGTATAAGAGCGACAAGAGGCCACCACACTTCAAGCCAATTGGTTTTAAGATGGAAGCTTTAACAGAGAGAGAGATGAAGAAACATGCCAGCCAGAGACAGGGATCTACACTCGAACCAGACGGAATGGAGACATGGTTAGGGTTTCTTGCGAGGGAAGGCGATCGAACTCGTCATGGATTTGAAGAAGGGATGGTTTATCGGGAAGAAAAGGAGAATAACTGATTACCATAAAAACAAACTCCTCCCCTCAAGTGCTATTGTAAAAAGGGTGAGTTTAACCACTAAGGCCTTCTTCCGGTTAGTGAGAGAATGAGTCACTTTCCTTCCCCTTTCCTCTTTTACCGCTTACATTCTTTTAGCAACTGTGCCTCTCCCTTTCTTACCTTTCCGATTGTCTTTTTCCCTCTGCTCACAAATATAAAACATTAAAAATAAAAAAGAAATAAAAAAAAAACATCTAGCATTGTTGTATTGTGAGGCTAGGAGAAAAGTTTGGGGAAGAAGTTCCGCTTTAAAAGACCCTTGTGATCTAAAAAAAAAAAAAAAACTATTCTACACATAAGTACACCAAACTATTTCTCATTTCATACTCTATTATGTCTAATGTTTACCAAATGGTTTTTATGTTTTGATAAAAAATGGTTTTCATTATTGATTTTTGTTAAATAGGCAAATATCAAAAAGAAAAATGATACCAAAGAGGGCCCTAAAACCATGTCCCATCCTTCCTCTTCCTTGACCCTTGGCTTAGTTGGATCCTCCGTTGGCATAGCCACATCGTCGCGCATGACTGCAACCTCTAGCCTCCCTCCCAACCCCTCCTCCCCTCAACCCAAAGCACTCTAGAGTGCTCCTTCTATCGATGTATTTGAATACTTATTTGCTAAACCTTGTTTCCCGTTTGCTAATTCTATTTTTGGTTTAATTGTAACACCCTAAAACTGGAAGCAATTAAGCCCAGCATTATACCCCAATTGATATAAAAAAAGACTATGAACCCATATACATAGCAGTAAGAGAGAGTTTGGCTAATTTATTGGCCAAAGAAGGACTACAAAATAGCCCAATAGGAATGGGACTAATCCTACATTTAGTGGACTCACAATCCCAAGAGGTAGGACAACAATTGGACTAAAAATGGGCAAACCGGTGGGAGAGCCTTTGGCCAACCGGCCAGCCGGTTCGGGTAATAGAATGCCTAGAAATTGGGTTTTTCCTCTATGGGCCCCACATTGTGTATTGTGATTCCATGTATTCCTACCATATGTAGGGGCAGGTTTATGGGTTTTATTGCCTCAAATTGAATGTCAAACCATACAGAGAAGAAAAGAAAAGAAGAAGAAAAGAAAGGAAAAGCAAGGAAGAAGTAGAAGAAGAAGAGAATAGGAGAAGAAGAGGAAGGAGAAGGAAGGAAGGAGTTGCTGTCCCTCTCCTACTGCCCTGCTGTTATAAAATCGGTGTTGTACACATATCAAAAGGTAAAACTCTGCCTCTTTAATTGCTGTATAGTAATTTTATTAAGTAGGAATGAAATTCAGCTTGGGTTCCAAGCATGCAGTCACCCAAAATTAGGAATCTTGGACTGCATGCATTGGTTCTGGGCTCAATTCTGTTGTAGAGACCTAAATGGGTGTTGTATGCATGCTGATTTTCTAGAAAGATGATAGCATGCTAGGAATTAAAGGGTTTGATTATAGTAAGTGAATATTTGAGTTAAAATTTAGCCACTAATTGCTGTATATGGAGTTTCAGAGTGGGTTCAGAAACCCAGAGTTGCTCTAACCCATCTCTGAGAACTCCAATTGGGAGGAATTTTGGCATGCATGGTAGTAATCTAGTAATTGAAGTTGGGATTGGTAAATTTATTTAATCAATTTTGGGTTTTATTCATGCCATGGATTCTTACTTATTTTTGTTTAAGAAATCATGTAAGAAAGCTCCCAATTCTTCCCTGATTTTTGTGATTCTCCCCAATTGAGCTGAATCGGAGGTGGAGTGTGGCTTATCCATACTTTTATGATGGTCCAGCTCCAATTAAACCACTATAAGAGGTGAGAAATTTCTGATTTCAGAATAATATAGTTTAGGTATGCAAATTAGGAAGAAAGTTGAAAGTATGTTGGAAGAGAATTGCATTAAGGTAATTGGTGGTATTGAGGACTGTAGCATGACCCTAGAGGCATTAGGGAACCTTCCCCATGTTTCCAAGCCAATACCCATCGGCCATGAGCAGCCTAAGGTGAATAAATCCATAGAACAACCTCTGGAAGTGCAGAAAATTCTGCAGAATGTCTCCAGGCAGTTGGACAAGGGGCCAGCGGTTGGATCCTGCCGGTTGGGTGATTAGCCCCTATTTTTACTGGTTAGTCTCTAACCCTAGTGGACTATATTTCCTAACTTTTTACCCAAATTAGCCCTATTGGTAGGGGTAATTTGAGGGCTTTTTTGAGACCTTATTGGGTTAATACATGGAACTTTAGAAATTATTTTGGGTTCAGCAGTGAACTTGTACATAGTCATAGTAAGTATTATGAATGTTTAATAATATGATACACCATTGGTTAGGAACGTAAAACAATCGAGTGAGGATACAAAATTGATTGCGGGAATCCTATTGCACTTGAGATTTGGGTTTGAGGTGGGTGGGTTTTTGACTTTATTTTATGGAGTATTTTAGCATTATTTCTATTTTTTTCACAAGTCATGTGTATGAATGATATGTCATATTAATGTTATGTATGCTGTTTGACATGATTGATTTGTCTACCTTTTACTATTATTATCTGCCACTATGTGAATATGAAATAATGAGGCTGTGGAATGGTTCCTAGACTGGGGAGGTAAGTGAGGTAAGTTATTCTGGTTACATGAATGTGAGCTATGTAAGTTAATATGGTTATGTGATTGTGGGCTGTATAAGTTATTGTGATAATGAGATTGTATGCTGTGTACATGGACTGTGATTTTGTGGATGAGGTCTACATTTGTAACTGTGGTACTAATGACTTTGAGGCGCAGGCTGACCAGGGGGGATCTGATACCATGGGCTCAAAGGTCGGAATTACAGCTATGATTGTGGCTCTGATGGTCTAGGGCACAATGTGACTGAGGGGGAGGACCGGTACCGTGGGCTTGGAGGTTAGAGGATGTATGTATGTGTGATGCGTGATGTATGATGTGTGGTAATGATTGTAATATTGATTAGTCTGAGGCACGGTGTGACTGAGGGGGAGGACCAATGCTATGGATTCAGAGGTCAATATTACAGTGATGGCCACTATTGTATGATTTGATGCTATTAATTGTGTGGTAGTGATTGTAATATTGATCGGTCTGAGGCACAATGTGACTAGAGGGGGAGGACCGATGGCATGGCTTCAGAGGTCAATATTACAGTGATGGGCACTAATGTATGATTTGATGCTATGGATTCTGTGGTAATGATTGTAACATTGATTGTTTTGACCCATGGTGGCTGAGGGGGGAGGATTCGGTATCGTGTGCTCAGAGATCGATATTACAGTGATAGCCACTAATGTCCAACTTGTTTGAGCATACATTGCATCATTTGTTTGCATGTGCTTGCATGTACACCTGTCACTGGGCTTGTGAAGCTCAACCCTCATTGATTACTATTTATTTTTAATGGTGGAACTAGTGCTAAGGCAGGATTGGATTTCAATGGCGGTTGTGAGGCTTGTGTCTACGAGACATTAAGATGCTGATGGACATCACTTCTGTTATTTCAATTATCCCTTTTGATGTAAGTATTTGTAAAGCATGTAATAGGTAATATTGTAACTTGCAGTTGTTTTCAGATATGAAAAATGTATAATACAATTATCATTTAGTACATCACTAGTGATTTTTGTGAGATTTAATTAGCATACTTTGATTTTAGTTGTAATTTTGTGGCATTTGTGATATTAAGATACTGCATCTGTGATCCTAGAGGATTAGGCTGAATGGTTTGAGAATCCAGTGCCGCATACCTTGACCTAAACTGAGGCAGGATGTGAAATTAATTGTGGGGTCTCTCAAGCCCTCAAAGGAAAGACTCAGAGATTTGCTAGTGTCCATTTGGGATCTGAGAGGTACAGTCTTTGTTTGCTGCACAGGTACTAGTACTTTTTATGTGGACTTTATATCTGAGGAGGCGTGAAATGTCGTACTCTCCTTTTTCATTTGGTGGTGTGACATCCATCTTATGCAACTTAGTCTACACGACCTTGATACTGAGGTTTCTAAGCGAGAATTTGAGTTCATCCCCACATGGATGCATGGCTCCAATATCCGGGATGCCGCCTTTATCTTCCACAATAGCCGAATGATGGTGTATTGTCTTCGAAAACTTACTGAATTCTCCCTCAACTTTTCTGAATCAGGGTTGCCTCCATGTAGACAAGAATCAAAATTTCTCTGAAGAAGAGCAGAACAGTCTACCTAAACTCCAAAATTAATCTGTCTAATGGTTCCTCAACTGTGATACCCTACTTTCTAAACCTGGTCTAATTACCCAGTTTGTTCGGATTGGTCTTGTAGGACTTGAACCCGAGTGAGCTGAGGCGACTACCTTATAGAACATGTGGCGAGGGTGACTCTAAACTCGGGTTGGCCAGACAATTTGGAGTCGGTGCCTAGTGAAGTCTATGTGCCTAAGCCGTGCACTTGTACATATCACCCGGCCATGTACTCACAATAAAGGTACATAACTGTATATTATGTTAATTGCACGTGATTAATCAATTACCAAGAGTGAAATACATGTCGGGGCCGAGTCCCATCGAAATCCCAATAATTCAGGTAAGTTTTGGCCAATTGGTGGGTGGTCATGGGTGAGTCGGACCCACCAGTGTGACCTACTACTTTGGTTATTAGATATTTTGACCTAGGTATAAATAGCATTTATTACCTTTCTTTCCCCTCATTTTTTGTTTTATACGGTGGGTGAGAAAAGTAAAGAAAAGAGAGAAAAGGAAGAAAGAGAAGGGAAGAAGGAGGAAGAAAAAGGGGAAGAAGATGCTCGTTGTGCAACGTCTAGGTTGAATCTTTCGATTTTGATGCCAGATTAGTGGTCCTCATCTCGAGATCTATGATTTGAGGTGAATAAAGTCTGTATTTCTTAAACCCTTATGAAACCCTAAGTGAAATCCTATGATTTGAGTAGGAGTGCTTTAGATCTTATTAATACCTCGTGAGAATGTGAATCTAAGTTTAATAAAGGACCTATATGTTGTTTATAAAGGTTTTAGAGGAAGAAATTTCAAGATTTAAGAATCAGTTGTTGATCTCTTGAGCTACAGAGAAGATTTGAGGTTTTTGAGGTGTTCTTAAACAAAGAGGTAAAACCCAAGCTTGAAACTGTGAATTGATCCTAGATCTACGTTGGAATCATGATATGGAACCTTGGATTTATGAAAAATATGGTCGAGTCGACCCATAGTAGTTTCCTGAAGGTGGGATGAAGAATGGGAGTGAACAACAAAAATCTCGGTTCTAAGTGGTGGGTGCCTGGAAATGGTCAGACCCACCAATCCGGAGCCCGCATATCCTAGATGGGTTGTTGGCTCAACCGGCGAGCGAGACCGATGGGCTCTTGGCTTGCCAATCCTAGCAGAGCCCCTGGGCCAAGCAGTGAGCAAGGACTGGAGGACACTTGGCCCGCTACTCTTGGCTCGTCGGTCCTTATAGGGCCCTTGAGCAGAGTGGCTGGCAAGGACCGATGGGTACCTCGCCCACCGATTGACCTACCAATCTGACTCCTTAGGTTCCGATTGGGTCCAAATTTGTCTAGCAACCTCCTATGGTGATTCTAAACGTGTTGGAATCATCGTACTCCGTTGGTTGTGAACCTAAAGTGGAGATATGCTAAACTCGTTCTCTTTTATGATAGGTTTCACTAGAAACTCACATCATCGCACGCTGGATCTTCCTCGTACTAAGGGTGATCATTATACAGAACTAGGTAAGTTGGAAGAGGACATTGAATTTATTTTTGGAGTGTTTTTGCATTATTCCATTATTATTGTAGACTAGCCATACCATCATTTTATTACCGTAGCCTAGTCATTCATGAATGCCATTTGTATGCATTGACGTGTGCATTATGAAATTCATTTATGACTTGATATTGTCATAACCCATCCTCAGTAGACCCAACTTACCATTAGAAACACTGGTGGTGTGAGTAAGAACGTACCTGTCTTATAAATCTACCAAGATCTCTGATAGCAATACCATAACAATTTCACAATCTCATAACACAAATCAGCATAAGCAGCGGAATCAGAGTAAAGTAGCAGAATCATAAACAAAATGGGGGAAAAGTCTAGTGATAATATAATAGCGATAACTAAGTTATTCTGTTACATTCATCCATGACGTATAATATAATCTCAAAAACAATATACAATCCACAGTTATACCCAAAGTGTCAAAATATGATGCACATTCTCACGGTGTGGCGAAAGCACAATGGTCGCAAACACAGTCCTAATCATGCTCCTACGCTTCTGGCATCCACCAATTGCTCATACCATACTCCAACCCAGAAGATACTTGGTCACTTGCCATTGCCTCCAGGGTACCTGCATCATCGTAGAAAAAAAAGGGGTGTATACGTGAGGTGAGCTTTCCAACTCACTCAGTGAGGGATGGGGTCAAGCACATCCATGCAAGATAATAGTAGTAATAATAAAAGATGCATGATTACAGAAATTAAACACATAGTCCATGATGCTCGTGATGCAGTTCATTTATTTATTATCCACCTAACAATACAAACTAAGTCTAGTAAATGCTACTACGGTGCATTAGGCTGTATTCTTTGTCTAGGAACTGACATAGACTACATAAGGATACAATCCCTAGCCATGATTAGAAGCCTGTCGGTCCCTGTATGCAACCATGGGTCTCCCAGCAAACCCCTAATAATCTCCTCCTAGTAGTCACGGCGCTGGTACATCATCGGCCATGCCTGACAGGTTTCTGCCTTTGGCTACAATCACATCGTATCATGGGTGTGGCATTCTAGAAAGGCACATCGAACATACCACAATGGGTTATCCAACACCTCGACCCCTATTAGCAAGAGTTCGTAGCATAGGGAGTGATATCTAACCACATATATTCTACATGCTTTCATAGTGATATAGTTAGTATGAATTATACGATACCGGCAAGACCTCGGCTACAAAGTGTAATCCATTTCTAAATACAGTCTCGGGTACATAATACCAGCGAGACCTTGGCCAAAAAGTGTAATCCGAGATCATTTACCTATCTAGCATGCATATCACAGTTAAGTATAGACTACGCAACACTGGTACCAATCATTGGCCACGAAATGCATCTATTTCCAAATGCAGTCTCAGAGTACACGATACCAACAAGACCTTGGCCACAAAGTGAAACCCACGACTACAACTAACTCTAATGCACATAATCAATACATAAATGCAACATACATACGGAAATCACGACACTGGAACCACCTCGGCCACGCCAGATTCTGTCTCACACACACACAACCAAACACAAGGCTATCACGGTACCAGTACCACCTCGGTCACATCGGATCTCGTCATACATCTCCATACAAGTCATATTATAATCGTAAAATGACAAATATAACATATGACATTTCACCATCGTATTTGAGCAATCACACTTTAAACATATAAGTCTAGGCATGTGAGAAATTTAAT
>NW_024869287.1:0-27167 GCF_013358625.1 Macadamia integrifolia | reverse complement strand
AGATCCGTACCTTCCTCCATCTGTAGAGAGTACAATTGCTTCTTCACGAACAACTTGTTCGTTAAGGACTTCGTCATGTAGATGCTTTCAAGTTTCGCCCATAACTGCGGTGCATAATCGATACCCACAACATATTGTAGGGCATCATCAGAAAGATTTAATCGAATAGCACTTACCGCCTTTTCCTCCATCTCTTCCCAATCTTCGTCAGTAATTTTTTCAGGTTTCTTCGATTTCCCCAACAACGTTTTCGCCAAACCTTGCTGTATCAGAAGATCCTTCATCCTTTGACGCCAGAGGGTGAAATTGTTCTTCCCATTAAACCTCTCGATGTCATACTTGACATTCGATCCCTTCCCTGCCATCGTGATAGTAAACCCTAGAAAACGGAAACCTAGAGCTCTGATACCAATTTACAAAAACGTAACCCTAAAACGATGCAGAAGATAATGGAAAAAAACAAACAATGCACACGGATTTTACGAGGTTCGGCAAGGTTGCCTACGTCCCCGGTGAGATGAGATCCTGCTTCACTATCAATAGAGAATAGGGTTACAGCGCTTGTCCTCACACCTCTCAGTATTGCTTGCATTACAGAGAAAGAAACCCTCACTATAAATATATAGTGAGAAAAAACCCTAATCTGGATTAAACTACAATTGCCACCCTAATTCGGATTAAACTACAATTGCCCTCAAATAAAAAATTCGAGCGGGGGGCTACGCCCCTCTACACCCCCTGCATGCAGGGGGGCCTCCTGCCCCCCTTGCAACCCCCACGGCCTGCTAACCGGCTAGTGGGACCGCCGTCCTGGCTGTCTAGGTGCTGCACCAATACTCCCTGGATTAAACTGCGACGGAATACAAGACATCATACACCAACAAGAGGGATGCTTCAAGAGCTGCTACGTGCAAGATCGCTTGATGCTTCAAGAACATAAAGCTTCAATAAAATAGGGACACTGTATGTGCTATTAGCTCTCTCTCTCTCTCTCTCTCTCTCTCTCTCTCTCTCTCTCTCTTTCTCTCTCTCTCTCTGTGAACGGATGCAATTCTCTGGTTTTTTGAGGTTTAATGTCAGAAGAGGAAGAAGGGGCTTCATGACCGAACCAGTCCAGGCGATTAGAGTTGAAAACCAGAATCATGGTTCATCATGATCAGTTCTTACAATCGTTTGAATTAATAGCTGCTTAGACATGTTAACATTGATCATCATTTGCTTAGTTAAACTATAGTTTCAGGTCTGGTTCTAATCCAAACTTATCGGATTAGATCTTGATAGATCTTTTTTGAGGTTTAATGTCAGAAGTGAAGTGTGTTGAACTCAACAGAAATTCCTTCTTTCCTTCAATCAGGTCATTGGTTCTCTTGATAGATCTTTTTAGTCTGCTGCGTCGGTTTGTTCTTTGGAAATGAGCGATCCTAAGTATGCTTATCCACATCCCGCCCAAGGGTATTACCGAGGGCCACCTGTAATGGCTCCTCCTCCTCCCCAATATGCTGCGCCACCACCAAGGAGAGAACCTGCGTTCCTTGAAGGATGTCTTGCAGCTTTATGTTGCTGCTGTCTCATCGATGAGTGTTGCTGTGATCCTTCCATCATATTTGTTAGTTGATGATGATGACGGTTCTGATGCACTTACACAGATTATTATTCTGGTCTTCTTAATGTTTGCTTTTTTATGGTGGAGGTTAATTTTGTTGATCATGATCTCTTTTAATAGGATAATTAAGATCCTTTTTTGTGTATAAAAAAAAAGAAAAAGTAAATTATGTTTCTTTCTAAACTTTGTTTTCTACAAAAAGGATTGTTGTTTGGGATTTTTTATTTAATGGTTACTGTTGACCTTGCGCTAATAAACCAAGTTTTAACCATCAAAATCAAGAATCATAACTGCATTGTGCTTCTATCAATGCAGTTAAAATTTAAGTTTCCTAATTTATCAAGGATTCTTCCTTAAATCATAAATCGGACAATTCCATTATTCTGAAAATGAAGTATTCTCCCTAATAAAAATGTTATTAATATTATTTTTTGGATAAACATATACTATTATTTGCTATGATAGATGTAGAAATGATTCCAAATTGGAAAGCTAAATTTAGACGTTCATGGAAGCATGGGAGATTAGAAGTTAGTTGCAAACAGCCAGTTTTAGAACATTCTTAATACCAAGATAAATCTATATTTTTGCCCTCTGATTTTTACAGGGCAATCGTATTAAACACGTATTGTATCATTACTGTACGTGTTTTATTGTGCCAGATTATTGAAAAAGTATTATTTACGTATGGTCCATTTAGTTGTTGTACGTATCCGTTCCCGTATTATTGCCATCCCCGAACTTACTAACTATGGTTGTAACTTAGAATGTGGACTCTTTTTTTTCTAAAAAAAAATAAAAATAAGATGAAAAATAATTGAACTGACTAATCAAATGTAAAAGAAGACTAAAATTTATAAATAACAAGAAATGAAAAAAAAAAGGAAAGAACGTATCTGTGTCTAAGAATGAATTACACAATAAAATCGAAGTAAGAAAGAAACAACTATAATCTAAAATCATTTTAGGAAATAGTCATAAAAAAGAAAAGCTAAAGAAAAACCTAAAATTGTAAAATGCACTAATCCTCAAATATGATAAATAAGAAAATAAACTAGAAGTAAAAAAAAAAAAATCAAATTTGACCTAAAACCATTGATTGGTAGTCAAAGAGAGAGAGAGAGAGAGAGAGAGAGAGAGAGAGAGAGAGAGAGAGAGAGAGAGAGAGAGACCCAAAATTTGGTGGCAGAGATGAGAGCCCTTAGAGATGGCTTGGTATTGTGTAAGGATTTGGGCCTCTTTGACTTTTATATTAATTCCTACTCCTCCCTAATTGTACAATTTATCTCTCAAAGATCATGCACCTTGTGGAGCTGCTGGTGTTGGTTTCAGGAAGTAATCAACCTCTGCGATTCCTTGAGAGCTCATATCTCCTTTTCATTTCGGGAAAGTGATCGCGCAACGGATTGGTTACCCAACTTTGCATGTGAATGTACTATAAATTTGGCTTTCTATGGTGATAATGCTCTCTCATCTAATATTAGTTACATAATTCGAGAAGATAAAGCGGGATTACCAATCTTTAGAATGTATACTTTCCTCTTTTGCATGTTTTCTTTTGGGTTTTACCAGTGTCAGAGTGATTTGTATCTTATGGGTTGGGGTAAGGTGGGCTATGTCCCCCTTTTGTCTATTCATTATTTTGTTTCTCATATTTAATAAAATTTAGGGGCTTCCCCGGGTCCTAGATAATATTCAGGTTAAAAAAGAAAAAAGAAAAAAAAGAAAGAGACCCAAAATTCAGATTATAGAAGATGCAATAAAATTATCAAAATACTACATATGTGTGATCCAAAATGCTAGAAATTTCCATTTTTATGCAATGACATGAAACATTAAACTAACAATATCCTAGAACTTAGAAAGAAAATAAGAAATATCGTATGAAATTTGTGCAAAAAATTGTTGTTTTATGGTTGTCCTTGTTGGCAACCCGGCCACGTGGTGGTGATGACGTGGCCAGTTTGGGTGACATGGATGAAAATGATGACATGACAGTGTCCAGTGACACCGACGAGATAACAGAGCCACTTGGTATGCATGGAGTGGTTTAATACATCCTTAATAGGTGGTGTGGGTTTCTGGGTCAAAACTGGCAAAATTGGCCTATTTATTCTTGGGGGCATTTTCGGTAATGGAAATGAAATTTTTAGAAGATCGGTTCTTCATGAAAAAGATAGATTGTAATTTACCTAGTCCAGTGCATCTGATTTTGTCGCATTCCGATACCGTATGAAGAAGTTATAACATTTGTGACAGTCGAGGGCAATTTCGGCATTGAAGATGAATTTTTTAAAGGAAGTGTTCTCATGTAACAATACGACAAAAATCCAATCTTTCCAATGGTTCTAATTCCATTGCACTCTGATTCTGTATGAGAAAGATGCATCATTGGAAAGGTCTAGGGGCATTTTGGTCTTTTTACATGGCTGAGTCAGATGATTGAGTCTTCTGGAAAGTCGTAGAGCGTCCAGTTACGGTTTCAACGCACTTTGTTTCATCTCGATCGTATGAAAGAGTTATAAGTGTTTCCGTGAAGCCGGTTCGAAAATCCGAACTAGAAAATCAACAGATGCTCTCGGTGTTGGGTGGATTTTTTGGATTTTAATTTTGAAATTTCATGGGCTTTTATGTAATTTCAAGGTTTTAAAGGTCTGAGTTGATAAGGGGTTTTTGGCATTAAAGTTTATAGAAGCAGGGGCTTATGTGTATATAAGAGAAACAGAGGGATCCTTAATACACGGTTCAGATTGAGCCACGTCGGTCAGATTCACATCTGACGGTTCTTGCAAGAGTTTGGGTTGAAGATGCTTATCCGAGGCTTCTCATTGGTGGAGTGTATTAGATATGATGGTGTGGCGACTCACCATATTGAGTCTTGATTGCATGTAGCGCATGTGCATAGAATCTATAAAGAGACTCTCCATATCTTGATCTGACCCAATCATATCAGATCGGTTCCGATCTAACGGTCAATATTGATGGAGTTTTATTAAAGTTAACCGACAGCATACCGTGAAATGCGCTACACCACCAATCGGTGATCGACAACGCTTCTGACGATGTCAGCGCATACGTCATGATGACATCATTGAGATTCAAAACCTACGGTTTAGATCTATTGTCCTTTGGTTTAATTGGATGGCTCAGATTAATAGAAACATTTTGATGAGATCTACGGCCAGATCTGCTCCTCGGTTGCGCACGCTGCTAGTGTAGCCTACGCCACCCCCACGAAGATTCCTTTTTGCCTATCTTATTGCTCCAACTTCAAATGGTCATATCTCTCTCATTTTAACTCCGATTTGGGTGATTCAAGTTGGAAATTCTTCATCTCTCCGAGCTCTACACATCAGAGGGAAGAAATCAGGCAGAGGGGTTGCTGAGGTGGTTGGAAAAATGAGTTGAAACTTGTGGAAGGCTAAGGGTTTGAATGAAAGACTTCCATCCTCTTGCACTTCATCCATAGCCCCCATTAGAGGCTTAGGAAGCTGCTGGAAATCAAGGTAGCAAGCTCTATTGGTTGTTGCCAAGAAAAAAAAAAGAAAATAGAAGAGAAGAGAAGAAGAGGGAAATAGAGAAGTTTTTCCCTCTCTTTGTGTATGTGTGAATGTGAATGTGAATGTCATTGTTGCTCCATGAATGTAAAGACAAGGAGAAAAGAAAGAAGAAGAACCTAGAACTTGGTTCTTGTTAGTTGCTTCAAGAAACCCAAGTGCCAACCGGGGTTGAAGCATTGGCGGCACCAAGACAACGTGGTTGTGGTCCGCATCAAGTGGAGATCGACATTATTGCATATCCGACGGTTACTCCTTGCCAAGGTAACTTCACTTTTGCCAAATTTCCATTATTATAAATCATTGTAGGCAAAATGTTTGATAAAATGCCTAAGTGATAGTTGTAGTCTATTTGGGGAAAATTTGCATGTATGAGTGCTTCACTATAGGGCATTGTTATAAGCCCAACTTTATTTTATTGGTGTTCAGTGGGTGCTGAACACAGGGGCTATGTGTTCCTTGGTAGGTACAACTACCTAAACCTATTTGCCGTGGGTGCGGCCTCTCAGATCATTCTGAGAAAACTAGGGTGAAGACCTAGCCATTGTATGTCATTGGTGGAAACTGGAAATGTGTACCCTTGGCTGTGGGTGCAGTCATAATTAGTATTGAGCAAATGCTGAGCCTGACAGTGGGCATTACTCTGTGCATGTAGGCAACTGACCGAAACACGTATTTCTTGTGTTGTGGATGTATATGCTCGTATTTGTATTGTGGATTGGAGTGCTTGACTGCAGAATGTGTGTGTACATCTGGTAGACTGATCACTTGGTAGTGCAGTGTGGATGTGCATACGACTGTGTACGTATGTGACAGTGATTACCGTGTGAGGTTTATGAGACAGCTCTAGGCAGCAATACAAGTTATGTGAGTAAGTTTCATGCAACAGTAAGAATGGTCAGTAGTATACATAGCAGCTTTGGGCAGCATCAATAGACTGTGCTATTGAAGTGCAAATAGTGATTGCCACATCAGGGGTACAGTTGGAAAGTGAAAAAAATATTTGGCACACTGATTCACCCCCCTCTCAGTGTCAATCGGGACCCAACAAAAATGCCATTTGAAATTACAAAAAAGTAAACCTATTTCTAAGAGATGAAGTGAAAATTCTTTTAAAATAAAATAAACATAAAAATTCGTTCATAAATGCATGCTAAATTGTGGAAGTACCCATTGTCATACAAAATAAGCTAAACAAGCTAAATTATGTAATGCCATGGAAATAATTATCAAATTTTTAACATAAAAGACTTGAAGAAGATTAAAAATAAACAAGATTCAATTAAAAAAAAAAAGTATAGAAGCAAGCAGGTAAAGAATAACCAATGTCACTCAAATATTTCACCATGACATTTAGGAGTGAGTAATTCAATAATAAGACAAAGAGGAAAAAAATGTCAAAATCATGCAAACATATTACAACTACCATACTTTACCGATAATCCACCCCTTAGATTGGTTGCTTCTAAGGGTGGACTATCGGTGAAGTATGGTTCTTTTGCAGGGTTTACTTCAGCTTATTCCACAACCTTCTAACAGCTCTTGGCCGCTTCACTCAGTTTCTATCTTTTGGGAAATATTCTCTAAATTTAGTGCTATTCCCTATGTGCATAAAAGTAAAGACTTCAACCTACTATCTTATGCTTATTGGAATTGGCTGATAGTGTTAGGATAGGAACTTTACGTTCTTTTTATTCTGAATATCTTGATGTATAATCTGTCTTGTTTAATATATATTTTTTTCTTCTCATTAAAAAATAAAAAAAAATAATAAAAAGAACCAAACTATAGAGAGAGAGAGAGAGAGAGAGAGAGAGAGAGAGAGAGAGAGAGAGAGAGAGAGAGAGAGAGAAAAGACAATTCCACAGGGATAAATTCTGGGAGAAAACCTAATTTAGGGCCAATTGTCTTGCAATGGCTACTCATTATGTTGTCCCAACAACAGCTTTTTCCACTTTTGATTGAAAGGAAATGCATTAATTTACATGAAGGCAATAGGGAATGATGGATGGTATATTCCTATTGTCACCAATGGATGAAGGCTATTGATGAACATGCAATATATGGAGAGATGAAAGCACCTTCTTGAGCTGGGACAATCTAATCCCAATTACCATGGCCAACCAGATTGGCAGGTGGGCCTGGCTGTGGAAGCTGCTTTTGGAGTGGAAGATACCAACCCAAAGTTGAGTCTGGCTTGCTTCAGGCCAGCCCATTCCAATCCCAAAATGGTGTTCATGAGTGTTTTTTTTTTTTTTTAAAAGCAAAAAATATATTAAACAAAACAGATTATACATCAAGAGATTTAGAATAAGAAGATCGTAAAGTTCCCATCCTAACACTATTAGCCAAGTCCAATAAGCATAACGTAGTATGGTTAAAGTCTTCAAAGAGATCATCAATCATGCAAGCAATCAACAAAAAGTGAAATTTCCAATTCCTCGTTCCAAGAAGGTAAGAGGAGTCAAACTCAGAACCAGATTTATTAAGAAGAAGGTCCCTTGCCAACTTGATAAGCCTTTTGTTTCGCTTTACCTTCAGATATCTAACTAAGAATCTTGATACCATTAGAAGCCTTTGCATTAGCACATAACAAAGAATGAACACCCAACAGTCTAGACCTCTGGAACTCATGGATAATGAGGTTCATGCTTTGTCCCTTAATACCTCCATGAAGATAAGCTTCCATTGACGGTCCACAAAATTTTGTCACGTGGCAGAAAAAAATGTAGTGATTCTGACTATTAGATACATAGTGGATGGTCTGGACAGTGCGCTTGTCAAGTTTCAGATTCAAATACGACTAAATATTCCCATGTACATTGGCATGCATACCCATATATATTTATGCATTACTACGATACATACTTCAATCAATACAGTGGAAACTCCCGCAATCCTGGATTTCATAGATTTATTTATTACTTGGCAAACTCTACTAGTGATTTTGCACTTTACATAGGAGCCGAGGACCTATGGGCAAGGTACTATTTTTTTTTTTTTTTTGGGTCAATGTTCTGTTTTGGAGAAGTTTGTGCAGAGTATGAGAAGGAAGTTCCTCAACTGTTGGATGTATACAAAGGGAAGATTGGTCTGACAGGGCTAGGAAATGGATCTAAGGAAGTCAGTGGGAGGAAACTATTATGAATCAGTGAAATTTTTATTCAAATTGAAAATGAATCTTAATGTTGCCATATTTTTATATTTTTCTCTAGTACAGTTCATTCTCACTGGACCTGATTTATTTTAGGTATGAAAATAGAGCTACCTTGCTGCATCTGAAGCTAAACTTGATTTGTCTGTATTTGAATTAACCATCTGCTGTTGTCCACTGAACTTGGTAACACAATATTTTGATGTTTTATGTGCATCCTTCAGGTGATTGATTTAATAATGTTCTCCATCAGTTGATAGTTTAGATCTGATGCAGTTAAAATGCTGGGAGCTCAACAGGAAATCAGACTTGTGGCTGAATTTTGAATTACTCTGTTCTTAATGTGAAAATAAGTTGTTTGCCATGGGTTACTAGGGTACTAAAAACCCAGAAGATTGGTTTTTTACTAGTTTGATTAACATTTATATACAAATATGCTTATCCTGTTATGGAATTGAAGCAAATTATATCCTGGAAAAAAAATAAAGAAGGACCTAAACTAGCTGGATGATTATATCTTTGAAAACCCATTCATTGCCTTCTTTGTTTCTAATGAATTTTAAAATATCTCCACTGTTTAAAACTATTGTTTTGGTGTGTTGTTTTCTAGGGAAACTGTATATTTCTATATTTGAAGGGTTCTCTTATTATTGTTATATTCCCTAGTTGGGTATCTTAATATTAGTGTGATTGGTTACCTTTATTTATAAAATTTATCCATTGTTTCCAGGCCATAAGTCCATATAATGGTGGTTCTTTTGCCACCTTTGAAGCAAGTTCTCAATATGGCTTTCCAGAAGTAAACCTTACAGCAATTCCACTTTTGAATTGTTGTTGTTAAGAATTCTTGTATTCTATAGTTTGGGTTGTGAACTTGTGAACCGACTCTAAAGGGAGTGATTTCAAAAATTGGATATCTATGTTTTCCCTTTAAATTGATAGCTATAGGATCATTAGGGTTAAGAAGGAATTCTAAAAACTAATAGAGGAAACAGAGCTTGTAACCCTATTCTCCATTGCTAATAAAAACTCTCTCATCTCACCATGGACATAGGCACCTTGTCAAACCAGGTAGATCCTTATATTGTGGTTATTTGATCGTTCTTTTTTTGTTTCTACCCTATTCTCCATTGTTAGTAAAGACTCTCTCATCTCACCATGGACATAGGCACCTTGTCAAACCATGTAGATCCTTATATTGTGGTTATTTGATTTTTCTTTTTCAGTTTCTACAGATATTGTCCTAGTTTGGTCAAGGTTGGATATCCAGATGATCTTCAAGATGCCTCTTGTGCCCATGAGGAATTATACTGGAGATGTATGGTTTGGTTATTCTCTTTTATTGTTGCCCATGAGGAATTTGGTTTTGCATTCAACAACACTATATGCTGAGAGATCTGGGGACTCTGCTTTTGCTGCTTTAGGTAGGAAGCTTTTGGGGCAAAATTTCCATTGCCTCTTCCTTCATAAATCATAATGGAATGGCTATTGAAACTTGAAAGAGCAATTCATATTATGAAAATAAGAATAATAAGTATTCTATTGTCTATATTTGATGTCTATACAATAACTGTAGTTGGCCCAAGCTACAAAGAATGGTATATCCTGTTCCTTAAAAAAAAAATCAAATAAAAGAACCCTAACCCTAGAAATTAGAGTTTAGTGAGAGATAAGAGTCTCAAAACAGTGCAATCCATCCAACTCAGGAGCGAACCTCGGCAGCCACTGTAGCTTCTTTGATGAATTCTTCTTCTTCTTCTTCATCATCTCTTCCTCCTCTGTTCTCAAAACCGTATTTTGAGCTGCTACTACCTTGGAATCCTCTTTATGTTGAAGAGGTGAAGAACCCACTGGAACACCAAAGTAGTCAGCGCAGACGGCGTAGAATGAACTCAAAATCGACATCTTGAATGAAAGTTGAAACTAGAAAGTGGGTTGATGATCTTAGATTTCTGGGTTTTGGATTTGAGATTGTTTTGAGCAGTTAATGGAATTTTATAGAGACGTGAATTGAGGAGGGGGGCGGTTAGAAGTTTTTGTCCTACTATGAACATGAATCCTACTGGAATTATAGCGGTGGGCGGAACCGGGGAAGGACTGAACGACTCAGTCAACTCGTTTTCAATATGCGGATTGTTTGACTTTGACCAAGAAAGAGGGCTTTTGTTTGACAGTTCCAACTCTATGTCGTTTCTATTGACTATAATAAAAGGAATATTACACCTAATTCTTCTAAAAAAAAAAAAAAAAAAAATCAAGCAGGCGTGTAAATTTGGCCTTGTGAACTGGAGTCTTCTTTTTGAGTCTGAATTGGGTTTGGGTTGAGCTTTTCAACCTAGAAAGTGAACCAAAGCTGGGATTTTCAAGTTCAAGGCCAGATTGAGTTGCGCATGGATTGATCTTGATCTTGATCTTGAATTTATACATATATATATATATATATATTAATTATGTTTAAAGACTTAAGCCTTTTGGATTATTTTTAAAAATGATTAACGTGGATGATGTCTCATTATTTTTAATTATTATTATTTATTAGGAAAAAATGTTGGCATGCAACCATGGTGCGTACACCCTCTCACTTAGCAAGTCTCAAAATATTCTTGAGGAATCAAATCAATTCCTATCAATATATCTAGATTGAAATCAATTGGAATGTATACCAAGGATTCTTTCGAATCAGCCGTAGACATGAAAACACATGATTTCTTTTGATTCATTCCTAGAGTTGAATACTTTATTCAAGAGTTTTTTTTTTTTCTACCCAATGAAATAGACAAATCCCTTGTGGTACACCAAATCCTACTCAATTATTGATTAAGTGAATAAATCCACCATTTCTTAGAATATCTCTTTCGATTCCAAATCTTTGTGTAATGCATATCCCCCCTGCCCCCTTCTGATCATGGAACTAATAAAATAAATAAATAAATGGATTTTTGTTGAGGGATGAAATATTTTTCGAATTGTCCACATCTAATTCATCTTTTGGAATCATATCACATTCTAAATCTAATAAAGTAGGATAAATTGAGACAGTATTCGACATAAATCAGATATATAGAATTGATTCAAAATCTTGGTGTAATGTATATGCCCCACCCCCTCTTCCTGTCATGGAATATATAAAATAAATTCTATCAAAAAAAGAATGTATAAAATAAATAAAAATACTTTTTTGTTGAGGGACGAAATATTTTTGAAATTGTCCATATCTAGTTTTTCAATTTTAATCAGAAAACGAAAAATTATATATAACTAAGAGAAATAATTACATCACACCATAGCCGATTGCGGAGTAAGTGAGTAACCTTTTCAAAGATGAGAATCCTTTGCTATGGAAGCAAAGTGAAGTACCACGGCATTTGAGTTTTTAAAGAAAACACCCCACTATCATTAATGATTTATATACATTCAAAAAGAATGTAACGCTGATCCGCCCTCAGGGCTGGGCTGGGGCTGGGGCTGGGGCTGGGGCTGGCGCTGGCTCTGGCTCTGGCTCTGGCTCCGATTGGTCCATCATGGTGAGTGGGGGAAGGGAGATGTAAGGGCTAGGATAAGCCGAGAAAAAGAAGACAGGGTCGGGTGGGGCTGAGATGGCCAGATGGGCCGGTCTTAGCATGAGACCCCAACCTTAGCTTGGGCTGGCCTTGACTCGAGGCAAAAAATTATTTTAGTCTTGGCTTACCCTCAATGCCAAGATATCTCAACTTAAGACCTATTCGAGCTCGGATCAACAAGAACATATTTGCAATTAGAAACAAAACAAGGGGCAAACAAATGAATGTTACAAATCCTCTCTTCACCACTTCGTTGATGACTACTAAGAAATGAGAGTTTGGATCACGATCACCTACTACTGGGGTGTCAATCGGTCGATGCGGGTCAGGCCGGTTTCAATTGGGCTTAATTGGGCTTGACCACCTAGAAGTCTTGCATCATAAACGCCCATTTAAGCAAACGGCTCTAGCTTTGGGGAGGCATGGTACGATTTATAATCGGGCCGGTCGGTGTCGAGCTTTAATCGGGCTTCCTTAAATAGGTCTTAACTTAGCTGCGAACCTATTTAAGTTTGAACAGACTCTAAATGCATGTCTACCCTAAAATTCTTTTCTTAAGTTGGTTGAATGCCTAGAAATATTTTAGGCAAATCTTTAATAAAAAAGAGAAATGATATGAGATTATGATTGTTCTTACAAAGAAAAAGAAGAGATTATGACATTTATAACTTACAAAATAAATCTTAATTAAATTAAATCCTATTACAAAGCAATGGGTAAGAAAGCTTAATTTGTTTCTTATTAGTAGTGGTAAAATAGAAATTTTATGCAGTATTAAAGAGGATCGGGCTACAACGAGTCAGTTCAAGTCGAGCATATAAATGTGTTGGTTCGATTGGACGCTTGACGAACTAGCTATTTACACTGTGAATGCCTGTTAACCCAACACATTTATTAAACAAGTCGATCCAGATTAAACCATAAATGTGTCGAACTCAAACAGGCCTGCCGATGCAAGCTCATAATTGACACCCCACCTATTACACACTTGAGTAGGTTGAAGCGTTCCTTTATTTTCCAACTTGTCCCTCATACATGAATGGTATGAAAACTCTTGAAGGTTCTCATCCACTACTAAGGATCCTTCTACCAAAAGCACCCTTAATTCCAGCCCTGACACACGGTGACAGATATGTTAGTGCCATCCCAGTTCACATAATCACATTTAACAGATAAGCATTAGAGGCGGCGTGATTAAATAATATTAAAATTAACCGAACAAGTTGCGCAATGATACATTGTACCCAAAACAAAATCAATTTGACAAATAGATACAAATTTTTGTGTGGTTGTAAGAAAGAGAGAGAGAGAGAGAGAGAGAGAGAGAGAGAGAGAGAAGAAAAGGTCAAAGACATGTTGACTGACTCCTTCGACCTTCCCCCTAGCTGGAGCGATACTTCCAGTTGGATTCATGTACTCATAATAATAGGACAGAACCACCTCCTTCCCCATCTCTCAATTCTCATCCTCCCTTTATAAATTCCATAAACTGCTACTCCTCTACTTACCAAATCTCAAATCCAAAACCCACAAGTTTCTCTCTCTCTCTTCAATTGCCCTTTGAGAAACAGAATTTGAAGATTTTCTTTGCTTCTCTACCACTTTTTCTCTGTTTCAAACTTTGAATCATGATGTCGATTTTCAGCTCCTTCGATGCTGTTTGTGCAGAATATTTTAGTGTTCCACTGGGTTCTTCTCTGTTTCAACTTAAAGGGGATGATGCTAAAGTGGGATCAGCTCAAAATATGATTTTGAGAACAGGGGAGGAGATGATGAAGAAGAGCTCTTCTTCAAAGCCGTTAGTGCCCATTGGAAGCTCAGAGAAGAAGCAACAGTGGCTGCCGAGGTTTGCTCCAGAGTTGGATGGATTGAACTGTTTTGAGACTGTTATCTCTCACTAAAGTTCTGAATTTCTTGGGTTAGGGTTCTTTAATTGGATTTGTATTACATATAGATGATACCAATACCATTCTTTGGAGTATACACATTAATGGAAATTTATTTTACATATATGAATTTCTCCTTTTCTAATTTCCGTTAAAGTGAAAGATGGCAATGGAAAATTTTCCCCAAAAGCTCTAAATTTCAACCCCATAGCACTGACAAGCAGAGTTTGCCGCATGAAAAATTTCCCTTTTTCAACAACAAAAAACCCAATAGGGTATTGTAGACTTTCAAGTGTAATCGAATTAGAGAGAGAATTAATCAATCTTACCAAAAGAATGTTGAGAGGTTATTTCAATCGCTTGATCACCAATTCGAAATATTCGTATGGCTTGAAATCAACGTGAAATCCATAATGTCACCAACATGAGAAGGCAAATTAGTATATAAAATAAAGATGAATTTTTATGATTTTACTTCTTCATACTCTCTAATACCACATATAAGCTTATGAAAATAACTAATAAATAATGATGACCAAATAAACAAGTACCAATATAATTTTAGCGTCGTCACCAACAAGTTTATAGTAACAGAACTAGAAGTCCATCATCTGAAACCTCCATAAGAGGAAGAACAACAAAATACATCAAACTATGGTTATAAAACTTGAATACAAGAACATGAATTATTTCCCTTTGAACAAAAACTACTAAACAAAGTGTGCATTTCAAATAGATTAGCTTATGACAGTTTCACCATTCTCAGAAAAAGGTCATAACTATGTTGGCCTTGGCCTTATAATTAGTCGACTGGCAACGTTTTGAAACACACGGATCTTCTTGAACCCTCTCTGTTTTCTTGGAATCTTCTCTTTGGACATCAGATGCAGAAGTTCAGCTGCCACTACTTTCATATTGGGTCTATCTTTCCCAGTCAATCCTAAGCATCTTTCAGCAATCATGGCAACCATATGGAACTCATCAACATTTCTTTCGTCCACTAATCTAGGATCTAAAATCTGCATCAAGTGATTACCTTTCATTGATTTCACAAAATGATTGGCTAGACCTTCAACTTCTTCTGTTCTAGCGGTGAAGATTGCTTTTTCACTTGTCATGAGCTCTGCAAGAACTACTCCAAAGCTATAGACATCGCTCTTCTCCGTGAGTTGACCTGATTGGTAATACTCTGGATCTAAGTAACCCAAGCTTCCTCGGACCAGTGTAGTTACATGAGTTTCGGCAGATGGGAGTAGCCTTGAAACCCCAAAATCAGACACTTTGGCATGAAAATTCCCATCCAACAGTATGTTGGTTGATTTTATGTCTCTATGAATGATTGGCCTATTTGGAAAAGAATGCATATAGGCGAGTGCTTCTGCAACTTCAACAGCAATCTTCAAGCGGTGTTCCCAACTCAAGAATGAAGCAGATGTAACATCATGGAGATGTTGGGAGAGGGTTCCATTGGGGACAAAGTCATAAACCAATAGAGGAACCTGTGTTTCTAAGCAACAACCCAGCAGCTCCACCATGTTTTTATGATTGATTCGAGACAAAATGACAATTTCGTCTATGAATTCATCAATTCTAGTTTCATCGAAATTGATGGCCTTCTTAATAGCTACCACGGTACCATCTGGTAGCATTCCCTTGTAAACAATGCTTGAACCTCCTCTGCCAATGATTCTACTACCATTGAATTTGTCAGTTGCTCTTTCCATCTCTTCCATGGCAAAGATTTTGATATGTACAGCATGAGCAATCTGTTTCTTCAGTAGCAAATGCCCATTTAGCTTAAAGAATGTTTCTCTCCGTTTTGTTTTCTTCTTTCTCATTTGTGCTTGATAAAACCAGATAGCAAGGACAATTAAGCCTAAGATAGAAGTTCCTGCATGATTCATATAACTAATTTAGTTGTCAGAAATGTAGAAACGAATGGAAATCGCAAAGCAACACAACAATTTACATAGTTTGGCAAGATTGCCTACATCCATAGTGAGATGAGATCTCTTACGCAAAAAGGAAAAACAAGAGATGAGATCTGCTTTACTATCAATGAAAAATAAGTTTACCTTAATATAGGTATAATTCACTGAAGTACCCATATAACCCTAAAACGCAAGCAACGGAATACAAGACATATTTTCCTCAACAACAAAACCATATTGGTGGCAAAAAGAGAGAACAGTTAATTTTCTTTCTTTTCATTTCCTTCATCTCCTTATAATTAAGTAGGGAGAGTTTGAGGGGTACTTTACCTAGAAGTACAACATAAACAACAATCGAGCTGTTGTCTAATAAACTAGATGAAAAGTCACTTCCCAGGTCACCTGATGAACCAGAAAATTTCTGATGAACTGAAGGTTCTGGGGCATAATCTTGTGCAATATAAAAAACTGGCGCTGCGAATCCTGTGAACAAGAGGAAAAATAAAATCAAAATAAAAAAACTATGATTCCAATACTTGATTTCATACTTTCATTGAAGAAGTCAATTCAGATAAACAAAATGAACTGCAAAAAGGGATAATACATGCAACAAGTAAAGCCATGGATTCCAAATTACAAGAAATGCAAAACCAGATACCAGAGAATGAAAAATCAACGAAAAAGCGGGTGGAATTTCTTCTTCTTCCCCTCTCTCTACGCGTCACATGCTCTGCAAAAGAGTAATTGACATTAAATGGGTCTAACAGGGGATCCTCTGTCATGAAGCCGTCTGCTGCATAAAGTTCGAAGGAGAGCATATTCTGAACATCAGTCCAGTTGTAAATTGGGAAAACTTCTTTGTTTTTTTGGTAGAATGGTGGGAAAACTTTGAAGGAGTCATTTTCTGAGAAGGGTATGGAAGAAGATGGAAGGTAGCGCTTGCAGGTATTAGCAAACTGATTGGTAATTTCTGGGCATTTCTCAGGCCAAAAAACCACCATTTCAGTTGCAGTCGCAGCAGAAGTGTTCCTGCATGGAAAACATAATAAAATCAATACGTTAAGAATTAACATATGCTTGGAAACCATTTTCTTTCTCCTCTGAGTTGCTCCTTGAAATTTCTTATGTACTAAGAATGTTACTGAGCAGTCTTCAATTCTCTGATAAGACATGCAACAAGTAGAAATTAAATCACATAGCACTCATTGAAACCAAGAGATTCCGTTATTGCTCCGATGAAACCCCATTCAACTCTATCGTACGTAGGCCTTTGACATGTCTATTAACATTACATAATTTTTTTTTTATAATATAAGAAATGAAATTTTCTATGAATCATTATAATAATGTCAGTAATCTACCGACTTTTGACAAAAGCATGCACCTTGCATAGGATAAATGAATGAATCTACCCAAATAATTTTATATGCCACAATTCATAGATTTATTGGCCTAAAATATGAACTACTCTAGATATGCATTTGTTTGTATGTAAGATTTTTATTTGACTTAGGAGCAAGGTTCTAAAACTCGGAACGATCATGGAATCAGTCAAAGTTGATATTGTTCTGATATTGATCCGAATCGACCTAAATGAGATCATATCCAACATATTTATCTTTTTTTTAATAAGTTTTTATTACAATTCTACCCTTGGATCATACACATGGATTGGGATTGGAAAATTCAGAATCAAGGACTGATCAAGGCCAATATCATACTGATCCAACAAATGCTGATCGTTCTGTTTCGTTTACTAAAACCATGCTACCAGGAGGAAGAGTGGAATTATTGGAAAAAATCTTTAAGGTCTTGCAAACTCAGTACAGGGGTCTTAGATTTAGATTAGTACTCTTTTGTTCGACATGATTTTCTCATGGTAGTTTGTTTAGTAGAGGTCTCAACCACTTTGCCTTGCCTGGATAAATCCATCCTTGCATGCCGATCGGCCTGGCTGGTAGATACCTCCAAGCAATATTAATTAATTAATTACTTTGACTAAATAATTTATACTAAAAATAGGGAAAAATTCCCCACCTACTACTCATGCGCATAGACAAAGGGGTGGCTAAAAGGTCACTCTGCCTTCTGATTGAATGCTTGTGTGTTTCCTTTGGTTGGTTTCCACGTGGGTACAGTGGTGACCAGTAATGATTTCAATCCAAATTTAAATAAAAAATAGGAGAAAGAATGCTACTCATTCGCATTCCCTAGGTCAAGATACAACATCTGATTTTAAGGCGATCTTTCTGAAAAATTGCCTCATCCTGAAATAAAGGACTGTGTCTAGGCATGAGAAAATGATTGATAATGTTCTTTTTCCATTAAAAATAAAAAAGAAATGCAACAAAAGGGGAAGAAAATTGCGTAGAAACTGTTTTTCTAAGAACCCCTGAAGCCCAGGGGCTGTATCCAGACGTGAGGATATGGACAAGAAGCTTTCCTCTTCCCATTCAAATTACTCATTAAATCCAACGGATGCGGAAGGAAATTGCATAGAAGCTATTTGTTCTCCTATAATTTTGCTTTAATATTTTTTTATATAGTTGAATCTTTCTGATCCCTGCATTTAAAGTCTTATCGCTATGTTGTTTTAGGTACTAGAAGTTAAAAAATTTCATCATGACTTTTATTGTTGCGTATGTTAAATTTATTATTATTATTTTTTTTTATGAATAATATTTGGTGTAGAAAGGAACCTTAAAATGATGTAAAAAATAAATAAAAAAAAAAGAATAAACAATGCACACAAGTTTACAAGGTTCTATTTCACTATCAATGACGAATAGGTTACAGCGCTCGTCCTCACACCTCTTAGTATTACTTGCATTACAGAGAAAAAAAACGTCGTTACAAATATATAGCGAAAAAACCCTAATTCTGAAAGAACAAAAATACCCTCAAATAAAGAAATTCAAACTGGGATATGCCCCCTACACCCTCGCTATGCAAGGGCCAATGACTCCTGCCCCCTTGCAACCCTCACGGTTCGCTTATCGGCAGGTGGGATCATCGTCCTACCTATCGAGGTGCTTACATCAGTACCCCTGGATTAAATTGCGATGAAATACAAGACATCATACACCAACAATTTACCCCATTCATAATTAATTTTAACTAGTTTTATTGTTATTTTAAAGAAAATTCAACACAACCCATTTGGTCTAATCAATCATCTAGTCCACAGGTATCTTAACAAGTGATGACCATTACAATTATATGTGGTTTTCAAAACCAGCTTAACCTGCTAATAGATTAATTGATGATATGAGTAATGCCTCATTCATTGGATCGTGTCGGTCACTTTTTCCCATATATTTTTTTAAAAGGTACATTTTTCACTCTTTTACCCTTGAAATGATACGAATAATTGGTTCGGATCAATCAAGTATTGGGTATCTATCCTAACCAAAACCGATACAATATCGATACTTGAAACCATACTAGAAACTCCTTGGACTAGGGGTGTCAATGGGTCGGTCCGGCTCAGTTTCGGTCTGGGTTGAGTTGGTTTTGGTGTGGGAAAGCTGAAATTGAAACCGAACCAATAAGGAAATTTCGGTTTCAGTTTGGTTTCGGTTTCTGTGCAGTTTGGTTTTGGTTTGTCTTCGGTTTCTTAAATCGATTTGTAACCGGGTTGGTTTTGGTTTTTGGTCCAGTTTGATTCGACTTTCCATACAAATGTACGCAAAACTATGCAAATTTTGATTTTTTTAATGAATTTTGGAGTGTTTCGGTTTCTTACCGATTTGGTTTTAGTTTCGATCCGGGTTTTGAGCCGGTTTCTGTTTGGTTTCAGGTTCATTCGGTTTCCGATGCGGTTTGGTTTGGTTTTGGGGTTGCAATACTCCAAACCGAACAAAACCAACAAGGCTTTGATTCGGTTCGATCCATGTTGTTATCGGTTTGATCCGACCGATTTTACCGGTTCGATTTAGGAATTGACACCCCTATCTTGGACAGACCTCCAACTAAGCGCCTTAGAGAGTGTGAATTCCTTTTTACTCCGTATCAAAATTTATATCTCTTGTCATTTTCTTGGGTACACAACCCAAGACCTAAGCGTGCAGCTCAAGGTGTTCCTAGCCTTTTGATCTGCGTTACATAGTGTAGCATGCTATAGAGGATCTGCATCCCAATCAATATCCCATCTAACTGCCCCCACAATATGTCCGACACTTGATAAAACCAATCTGGTGTCAGTGGTTGGCAGTCTAACACCAATGATGCCTCACAAAGTGTCATATGTTGTCTTTTCTGTGCTGGTAATGATAATTTTCTTGGTGTTTTATTTTGCGAGACACATTCTTTGGGGACGAACACTAGCTTAGTATACTTGCGACAACTTCAGCTTGAATAGCCAATGTTCAGGGGAGGAGGTTGTGACATCGAACCTTGTAGTATGCAAGTACGTGTGTGTGTATAAGAGTAAGTCATTGATCCTATTAACACCGAATAGGTTGGCCTTATGGAAATTTCAGTCTGACACGTGGGCTGGCCAAGAGGTTTAAGAGGGTTCACTCATTGTTAGTTAAAATGGGAACGGCAAAAAAAAGAAACGTACGATGCGGGTTTTAAACAGATAAAAATGATGAACGGTACGGTAAAAAAAAGGTCAAAAAAATAGGGAACGACAAACGGACAAAAACGAACGGTACAAGTATTAAACGTGTAGTTTTCAAAAAAACGAAACCAAAAAAACGGTAGTATACTCATGCAATTTGAGAGATTATTACTTATAAACATGCATCTAATATTCCAAAAGCTCTAGGAGTCCCAAGATAAAATAGCCCAATAGACTACAAGAAAATGAGATGTTGCTAGCTTTAGTTTCTCCTTACTCAATGGGCTATAAGAAGATGAGATTTTTTTCCTATAGATAGTATGAAAGTTAAAAAAAAAAAACCAAATACCATATTGTCTTCACTCTACACTTTTACCAATAGTTTTTTTTTTTAATTAATTAATTATTATAATAAAATTCCTATTTTACCCTTAAAAAACAGATACGAGTTTAAAACGGATTCTTTTATCGTTTTTATTTTTTTTTTAGATTGTATAATAGCATATGAAAAAACACGTTTTAAACAGCAAAAAAAAAGGAACAATGGGTTCACTACCCATAAGGACACGATTCTAGCATGTGAAGGTGGTTAGAGGCATGTGTGGAAGAAGAGCTATGGTCGTGGAACAGGTGTCGTGGGGAAAATGAGTTGATGGCGTGCACGCCGTACATATAGAGAAAGTTGAACCCATAAACCATATAAAGCAGAAGAAGTCGGCCAAAGTGGGGACAATGAACAAATTTTACAAAACAGAGTAGTTAGCCCAAACTACAATGGCGGTCAAAAGTGTTCGTGTCCTAATACGAACATGAATCTCACTGGAATTATCGCTTCAGGTGGGCGGAACCGCGGAAAGACTGAAGGACTCAGTCAACTGGTTTTCAATCTGCGGATTGTTTGACTTTGACCAGGAAAGAGGGCTTTTGTTTGACAGTTCCAACCGGATTCTACCATGGATTTTAGGTTTCGGTATCCGCAGATCGGATCATTGCGTATCTGTCACTTTTGTCTTTGTTTATCCAAAAAAATAGATAATCCTTGAAATGATATGATACGGTCATATAGGTAATCATTTTTATCCCTCAAATGATATGATACCAGGCAATCAATTTGAATCGATCAAGTATTGGTATCAATTTTAGCCAACTTCAATATGATACGATCAATACGATACTGATACTTAAAACCATAGTTCCAACTAGATTTTGTCTTTACTGACTTTTCTCTGCAGCTTTCAAATATAACCAAAAGGCATATTACACCTAACCATTCTAAAAAAAAATTAGGGGTGTAAGTTCGTTGTACGAACCCGAACCCGAACCCTCCCTAAGCCTGAATTGAGCTTGGGTTGAGCTTTCCAGCCTGCAAAATGGACTGAGCAGTGATTTTCAGGTCCAAGGCCGGACTAGAATGGGCTTCAGCTGAGCCTGATCCTGATTTTGTATTAATTATTACATATTATGTTTAAGACTTAAGCTTTTTCGATTATTTTTAAGAATGATTAATGTGCATGCTTTTATTTATTTATTTATTTTTGGCATACAAGGACATAGATGGCCAAAAAAAAAAAAATGCCAGCCTGGGTCAATTAAAGTCAGCCTTCCCCTAGCGAAAATCAGAGCTGATTTAACCCAATCTCACCAAATCAAGATCAATCAAGGCCAAACTGAGTTGAATTGGACTAAGCCCAATAGGCGAGAGATATCTCAGCCCGATCTCAGGGCCCAGTTGGGCTTTGTGATGAGCTAAGAAGACTTAAGTTGGGCTAAAATGCAGTCCAACCTAACCCTGTTTCATCACTAACCAAAAATTTGGATTTTTGGACGTTAATAAGCATAACATGTCTACTGTCCCATTACAAATCACTCAACTTTGTGTTTATTTATTAGGGAAAAAGGTTGGCATGCAAGATTGAAATCAATTGGAATGTACATTATGGATTTTTTCGAATCGGCCCCTAGATATGAAAACTCATGGACTCTTTTGATTCAATTCCTGGAGTTGAATACTTTTTTCAAGATTTTTTTTTTAATCCAATAGAAAATAAAAATCTCTTATGATACATTTCTTAAAATCTCTCTTTTGATTCAAAATCTTTGTGTAATGTATATCCCTCCACCCCCCCCCCCTTCCCGTCATGGAATAGTTAAAATAAAAAAGATGGTTTTCTTGTTCAAGTATAATATTTTTGGAATTCTCTATATCAAGTTCTTCTTTTGGAATTATATCACATTTTGGGTCTAATAAAATAGGAAAAATTGAGACTATATTTGACATAAATCAGCTGTCTCGAATTGATGGTCATCCAATTCATCAATCTAAAATTAATGGTTGAAATTTTATCTGTTAAAATTTAATTGGATTGCATAAGTTAAACCTTGTCTATCGAGAAAGTTTTGTTGGAATCAAAATTGGTAGAAAGAAACTCTAACCTCATATTTTTGCTTTTTAATTATAATATCTATTATTATTTTTTATTCCAACAAGAGATTGCTTTTTATAATAACATAAGGGGAAGAGATTGATGCACGGGAGATTCTATGCATCGATGATTCATCAAATAGGAAGGGTGCATTTGTTATTTTGATGAGGTTTTAATCCAAATCCAACATCTTGTGCGTGAATCGTGCACAAGACCTTTTGCCATAATATTAAATCAATTTCAAATTATTTTTATGAGCAGGTGTTTTTTATCCAAGAACTCCTTCCGCCTGTGGATTGCCAGGCACAAGGGTGGGTTACCTCCAGAACAAAAAATTATGTTCATACTTTTAAAACCGCAACCTAATCCTAACTCCCTTTAGCTAGGCTGAAAAATCCAACCCTGATCTACCCACAGGGTTGAGTTGGGTTGACTCTGATTGGCCAAGACTACGGAAATAGAGAAGGCAGATGTAAGGGTTAGGCCAAGTTGGAAAGAAAAAAAACGAAAAATAATAAGAAGAGGACAATGTCAGGTTTGGCTGGGCCTACCTTAGCATGAGACCCCAATCTTAACTTGGGTCGGCCTTGACCTGGAGCAAAATTTTTTTTTCATATTGAGTCTTGACCTGCCTTTAATACTAGGATATCTCAGCTCAAGTCCTATTCGAGCTCGAATCCACAAAAACTCATTTATAATTACAAACAAATGAATGTTACAAATTCTCTCTTCAACACTTTGGTGATGACTATCACGAAGAGATTCTAGATTATGATCACCAACTATACACTTAAGTTATGCTTACGTGACGGTATGTGTTGCTCGTGTTCTTTCACCTTCTTAATTGTGCCTCATACATGAAGGGTACGAAGACTCTGGAAGGTTCTCATCCACAACTAAGGATCATTATACCAAAAGCACCCTTAATTCCGGTCGTGACACGTTGACAGATTTGTTGGTGCCATTCCAGGTCACATAAACACAATTAACAGATAAGATAAGCATGAGAGGCCGTGTGATTAAATGATATTAAAATAAACCGGATAAGTTTGCGCAATGATACTTTGTACCCAAAACAAAATCAATTTGACAAATAGATTCAAAATTTTGTGTGGTTGTAAGAGAAGAGAGAGAGAGATAGTTGTAAGAGAAGAGAGAGAGAGAGAGAGAGAGAGAGAAGAAAAGGTCAAAGACATGTAGACTGACTCCTTCGACCTTCCCCCTAGCTGGAGCGATACTTCCAGTTGGATTCATGTACTCATAATAATAGGACAGAACCACCTTCTTTCCCGTATCTCAATTCTCATCCTCCCTCTATAAATTCCATAAGCTGCTACTCCTCTACTTACCAAATCTCAAATCCAAAACCCACAAGTTTCTTTCTCTCTCTTCAATTGCCCTTTGAGAAACAGAATTGGAAGATTTTCTTTGCTTCTCCACCACTTTTTCTCTGTTTCAAACTTTGAATCATGATGTCGATTTTCAGCTCCTTCGATGCTGTTTGTGCAGAATATTTTGGTGTTCCACTGGGTTCTTCTCTGTTTCAACTTAAAGGGGATGATGCTAAGGTGGGATCAGCTCAAAATATGATTTTGAGAACAGGGGAGGAGATGATGAAGAAGAGCTCTTCATCAAAGCCGGTAGTCCCCGTTGGAAGGTCAGAGAAGAAACAACAGTGGCTGCCGAGGTTTGCTCCAGAGTTGGATGGATTGAACTGTTTTGAGACTGTTTTCTCTCATTAAAGTTCTGATTTTATTGGGTTAGGGTTCTTTGATACCATTCTTTGTAGTATCTACAGACATCAATGGAAATCTTTTTACATAATTTGAATTTCTCTTCCAAATTTCCATAACCAATCCATTATAATTTATGAAGGAACGTGTTAAAATTGAAAGATATTCATTTTAAAATACGCAAGGCGATGGAAATTTTGCCTCAAAAACCCTAAATTCCAACCTCAAAGTACCAAAAAAACAGAGTTTTCTGGAAATGTCATCATATCATCTTGGAGAGCGCAAAACCAAATTTCCTCTAACCTTCGAGCTATCTTTGGTATTTGGTAATCAAGAAAAAGTTTAAAATAAAAGAAGAAGAAGAAGAAGAATAAGACGAAGGCGAAGACGAAGAAGAAGAATGATTTATTATGTGTCTATATTATTTTTTTTTTAAATTCAAAGTTTTTTGAATTTTTTTCTTGACTTCCAAACATAGTCTCAATTTTGAGAACCTAATGCGCCAAGACTCGAACCCACAATCAACCACCAACAGGTGATAGTGGGGTATGTCAAGACTTGAACCCCCAATCAACCGACTCGAACAGTGATGAATTGAGGGTAATTTCACCACTAGGCTACCAACTCCGTTGGTATGTCTTTGGAAAATGATATGATCTCTCAAATTCATTTAAAAATTGTGTTGTTTTTTTAGAAGTTAATGGTGAAAGGTTTTTTTTTGTTGGTACTCGTAGAAAAGAGGTGGATGATGATTAGTGTTAGTTGATGATGTCTTGTATTCCATCATAGTTTAATCCAAAGAGTACTGATGCAGCACCTAGATAGGCAGAACGGTGTCCCGCTAGCCGGTTAGCAGGCCGTGGGGATTGCAAGGGGGCAAGAGGCCCCCTGCATAGTCGGGGGTGTAAGGGGGCATAGCCCCGGCTTGAATTTTTTATTTGAGAGCAATTGTATACTTTCTGGATTAGGGTTTTTTTGGCTATATATTTGTAGCGAGTGTTTCTTTCTCTGCAATGCAAGCAATACTGAGAGGTGTGAGGACTAGCGCTGTAACCTCATTCTCTATTGATAGTGAAGCAAGATCTCATCTCACCGGGAACGTAGGCAACCTTACTGAACCTCGTAAAGATCCGTGTGCATTATTTGTTTTGTTTTTCCATTATCTTCTGCATCATTTTAGGGTTGAGTTTCTACAATTAGCTCTTATTTCTTTGGTGTAATTCGAGTAAGCATCCTTCGGCTACAAGACCTTAAGGCAAACGAAATACCTCCAAGCTCCTTCTATGATTCAATTGGTTAAATTACTTCTCTCTTATCTTCTCTCTTTCAAAAGATGAGTGTAAGATGATTTTATCTATGATTCTCATCACCTCTTATTTTATTTTATTTGGTTGACTCAAATTAGGTTTGTGTTTTCTAATTCAAAACCCAATCCTTCTTCTTAATCCAAATTATTCATCGATGGATTTATGACTCATATTGATCCCAATAATTGATAATCTTTTCCAATTGTTTGAGGAACCTTGTATGACTTTAACTCAACATCAGGGACGCCACATCGAGGATTGGCTAGTTATTATATGTGATGATGGATGGCCATTGGTTTTGTTTTATAGCTCCGACTTCCATGTGGCTTATCTGCACTATTGGTATTATAATATGTGCACAAGGTTCAGAAGGTAGGGGTCTTAATCAAGGATTATAAGACGCCAAAGAGAAAGGATGGGAAGAAGTAGAAGTCGGTCTAGCCATGAGATTTTCATTATTTAGTCTGCAGATGGTGCCAGTTATTGTGGGACATTTCCTTTATTTTATGATATTTAAACTTATCTCAACGTTTAAAACATTGAACATTGTGAAGAAAGATTGAAAGGTGGTCTTGGTGGCGGCGGACAAATTTGTTAGGGCCTTATTGATTAAATTCAATAGAATTTTGATAACTGATAAATAATTTTAGAAAAGAATGCTATCTAATCACGTGACTCTGTGCCATTTTGAAGGATAATGATAACGTGCACTGAGGCATCTAACATGGGGACATGATGGTTATTTCGCTACCCCTATGTCAAGGCTCAAGAGCGCATGATGATATTGTTCTTTTCTCCATTATTTCTTGTTTAGTTAATGATATTTTTCTTTCATGAAAAACAAAAGAAGATTATGAGTTATCCCTTCACCCCCTGTGTCAAGGTTTAAGAACGCATGATGATGTTTTTCTTTTCTCCATTATTTTCTGTTTAATTAGTGATATTTTCTTTTCATTAAAAAAAAAAAAAAAAAGTTTGAGTTATCTCTTCACCACTTTGGTGATATTCATTAATGAGGAAACACAGTGAAGATTTTGAAACCGAATCAGCTGCCTGCACGTGTACATATTCATATACACTTTCTATGTATGCTAATTAGATCATGACATGTACTCTTTTACTTTCATAAATCCCTTCATAGTGATTCATGTCATCACCCATCCATACACTAAGCCGGCCATAGGTGAAGTAGAGCCTCCAAGATTCTCATCTACAGTCTAACTTCTAAGGTTCACAAAGGGGTGTCAACCGGTCGGGCTGGTTCGGTTTCGATCGGGCTTAATCGGGCTTGAAGACTTTCAAAGGCTACACCGTGTCCGCCCATTTAACTAATCGGGCTTAGTTATTGAGGGCATGGTACACTTTATATTCGGTCGGTCGGTCTCAGGCTATAATCGGGCTACCTTAATCGGGCTTTAGTCGGGCCTTAACCGGGCTACGGACATGTTT
>NW_024869286.1:10273-27168 GCF_013358625.1 Macadamia integrifolia | reverse complement strand
TTGCAACCCAGCACAAATGAGTTTCTGTGCGTCCGTGCACTCAAGCACCTCGAATATTTTCTCTAGTTCTTGGATCCATTGGTCCGGTTCCAGAGGATCACTCCCCACCTTAGAGAATACCGGTGGTAAGTTCCTCTTGAATGACTCCACTACCTTTGACATATTATTCGTCGGTGGGAAGTTAGGAGCATAAGCTGGATAGTAAGAATATAGGGGAGGCATCCCATACTGAGGAACACTGAATGGTGGGATTGGAGGTGTACCTCCCACTTGTGGTCCCGTTCCCTACCCTACAGGCGGGTCCTGTGGATTCAGTACCCGGGGAGGATGACCCGATTGAGAAAGGTCCAATTGTTGCTGGATAGCAGTCATAAATGCTTGCTGTTGCTGAAGCATTTGTTGCTGAAAAGCTTGTTGTGACTGTTGAATTATGGTAGCAACATCTCCCGGAGTAATAACCGGTGGAGGGTCCGGGAGTGTAGTCATAGGTGGGTCCCCATGTGCCCCACCCTGACTAAGGGTCTCTGAAGGTGGTGGAGGGGAGGATTGCCCCACAGGGCGAGACCCCCTGGGATTCAGTGGTTGACCGACCGGATGAGGAACACGCGAGGTACCTCGGGCATTGCTACCGAATCTAGTACGTACCATCGTATCCCTGTACCTGGAACACATCACATACCATATTGGTTAAACACCATTGAATTGATTTCGGCACACAATTATATGCCATCACATAGGGTATTGTAGTGTATGATAGTCTGCAATTAACCGTAACTTAATTCCGAGATACAGGGCCAATGCCCCAACAGGTATGTCAATGGTCCCACTTGACCATAACACATTAACATAGGAATAATAATAATAATAATCAATATAATCATATTAGTATAATAAAAAAAAAATTTCAATTCTTCCCAAGTTTCCACAACTGGTGGGCTGCACCGGCAGGCAGGGTGGCCAGTCGGTCCTGGCCGAGTAAAAACACGAACAGGGCCCATCAGGCTCTGTTCGTGTGCATTCTCTTCCATTCTCTTCTCTCTTTCACTCTATCCCTTCTAGGCGATTTTGGAGGGCATTTCGATGCTTCCACCCGCGACTCCACTCATCAACCCGGCGATTTGTGAGAAGATTCAACTCTCCCACTTCCAAGTAAGTTTCTTCTTCACCTTTCTCAGAATTTCCTCTTGGGGGGTAAAAATGCATGTGTAGACTTTAATCTAGGCATTCTTTCCATATTCCTTTCCATAGAATAGTGTTGCCATGTGATTGTGATGTTTCTCTCATGGTTATTCCTAGTTTATTAGGATTTATCTTCCCATTTTGAGAAAACCCCAAATTGTGCCCTAGTTTTCTCAAATTTGGGGGTTTCTTCAATTCTCGCTCTTTTCTCCAATTAATGATTCATTTGTGATGCATTTCACTTGATTTGTGCTTAACATGCTATAGATTTCATGAAATGTCTATTATGCTTGGAATCCCCTTGTCTTCCCATGAAAACCCCTCTTTTGTATTGGGTTTCCTTGATTTTCCTTGTACATACTTGGTATTTGTGGACCTCCATAGTCTATTAGAGTATATTTTTGTATATTCATGATCTCGCTACCATGGCATTTCCGTCTTAGACCTATAGTTTCAAGTTTTACTCCATTGTGAATGAATTTGCGCATTGAAATCGAATCCTCTCATGTTACATATGCTCCTTGCTATCATTTTGTTGTTTTATCATGACTCCGCTTTGTCATTTACCGTGCATCTCGTTCATAGGCTCCTTATCATTCCTAGCTTGTCGCTCTTTCTATTTTGCGAGAAATTTGGGTTTTGGGGCTCCCCTTTACTGCTGTCATTTTCCTTTCCTTACTCACCCTGCTTTCTTTTCTTCTTGCCATGATGTCATCTCGCACTGGCAAGGGACCCTCTTCTTCTGGCGTTGGACGTAAGACTACCGCTTCTAAGCGGAAGAGTGCGGGAACCAGCTCTTCAGCCCCCCGTATAGGGAGACTCGGACCTGCCCGGTCAGACCCTTCGGACTATGACGAGGAGCTCTTCCATAGTGCAGAGGCAGCAGCCAACTGGCCGACTTTCCTGAAGAGGTCGATGATGATGGAGAAGACCGTGGTAGTCGACGAGTTCCACAAGGCTCGGCTTCAGGAGAGGTTCTCAGCATTGGGCTGGGAGTCTATCCTCCACGTAGACCGTCCATGCTATGAGCAGCTAGTTCACCGGTTCTACTGCAACTTGGAGGTTTCTTATCCGTACGGGGAGTACACCATAGTCAGCTTGGTGAAGGGGGTCGACATCCAACTGACCGTGGATACCTTGGCCAGCATCTTGGGCATATCGACAGCTGGGCATCGATACTACAGTCCCAGTCCGGAGTAAGCCTCTGGGACCATTTATGAGCTTGGAGACGCCGGACTTCATCTACGAGACCATCTGCGGCAGCAGTACCCGTCCGGAGTCCGAGACATCCTTCTACCCCGAGGTTCACTTATTTGCCCATTTGGTCCAGTTCAACCTGCTCCCCAGAGGAGGTCATCGGAACCAGGTGGGTTTCATGGCGGCCTTCATCACTTTCTGTATATACACGGTCATAAAGGGAGGAGTCGAGCACTTGTGCCTGCCGTACATCATTCTCAAGACGATAGAGCACCGTACTTCCCACCCTGAGGATGGAGGATTCTCCTATGGCAGGATCCTCACTAGGATCTTCGAGTTCTTCGGGGTGGACCTGAGTGGCGAGGAGGGGAAGACTCCGGCTGCTAGGTTCGACAGGGGTAACCTCCTGAGGATGGGTCTCCATACCCTTATGGATACACCTCCGAGAGCAGGAGCTCAGAGAGGTAGGGATAGAAGGGCTGCCCCTATGGAGGATGTCCACATGGAGGAGGAGTCCAGCGGGGAGGATGAGGACTATGTTCCTCAGGATGAGGAGGATGATCTGGTGGGTGATGACATCCCCGAGGAGGTGCCTCAAGAGTCGAGAGGCCCTGATCCTGGTTCCTCCAGAGCTGCAGCCTCCCAGCATAGAGCCCCCACCATCTGGGAGTGGTGCATACGACTTCGAGGGCATGATGTCCACCATGCGGGGCCTTGCAGGATGGCCAAGTTCAGCTACTGAGAAGGCTAGACGAGAGTGCTTCCAGGGAGGAACACATCCTGGAGAGGCAGGCTACTTTGGAGAACTCCTTTCTCCAACTGGGCCAGGACTTGAGCACCATGGCCAACGCCATGTCAGTAGATTTTGGCCGACTACGGAGGTCGGTACGGTTAGTGAACGCGAGGTTTGACTACTGCGACCATCGCCTCGACGTCAACTCTAGACCTCCGGCGAACGTGGTGATCATAGATGACGACGATGATGATCAGTGAGGGCTTAGCTCGCCCACACCAGCTTTTTATCTATTTTCCTTTTTGTGGACCTTGTTGTATATTTCATTTCTTCTCATTCCTTGTATTTGCACTGTAACTGGAATTGTTTGTGGGATAATGTGTTTTAATAGTGGTTTGGGATGCATTTATTTGTTGAATTCTTGTGTAGTTTCGTTGTGATGTTTATTGTTACTTTTTTATCATTGTTATGTTATATATCTGTTGTTTATCAGGTGTTTGTGTGTAAATTTTTAGAAATCCCATTTTACGCCGTTATGCTGCCGAAATTTCGTCAAACTAGTACGCGATAGGTTATAACACCAACTTAATTACCTTTTATCTACACTCACGCATGCCATGAATGCAATACCTAAATGCAACCCTTTTTAATACTTCATTCTTTAGCTTTTACTCTTTTAAGCTTTTACATTCATCCAATCCCATTTTCCTATTATAGATTCTACGGGATTCTAATGGTATTCTGTGAGTGGAGCAGAGCATCACGCTCTGATACCACCGTTGTCACACCCCGTTCACATTGAACCGGGCCAGTGACCGGGTTAACACCGGTTAACCCAAACCTACCAGGATCATCTGATACTGTATTCCATCACAGCATACACACAACTAATAAAAACTTATCAGATCAGCAGAAGACTAGGTTTACCTGTGCATATTCCCATAATACTTGATACCCGAATTGTGATACAATAGTTATATACATGTGGCCCGAAGGCATGATATTTACACAATAAAAGTACAATTCACATATCAAGTACATAAAGGAAACTATCAAAAATCAGAGTACACAGCTCGGCTTGGTATCAAAGGCTAGATCTCAGCTAGACATCAAGGGTTGGGCCCAGCTCGGCATCATATGGTAGAGCTTAGCTCGGCCTCAAAAATGGAGCTCAGCTCGACATCAGAACTGCAGTCCCGCGGCATAACTCTCGCACGGGCAATCAGTGCCGTGCTCTAACTCCTCAGGGGCCCACTAGTCCTCTTCGGGGAACTCGATCGTGGGACCCACCCCGTGCTCTTCAGATGTTTGACCTGTAAAATCATCTAAAAATGGGTGCACACATGGGATGAGCTCACTAGCTCAGTAAGTGGAAAGATGGACCACACAGCAGTCCACACAACGAAACACAATCATATGCACTACATGTTATGCATTACATTTTAAATCACATCCACCTAAGCAACATTACTAAGTCTTTGGTTTAGTGCTACTACAGCCACAGTGCACGTATACTCTAGGTACGAGCCGCGAACTCCATCCCGCGATACGCCCATAGGGCTGTCGGAGAAGGCCCACCGTGAGTACTCGAAAAGTAAAAACAATGCTGACCACCGGCTCTCAACAAAAAAGTAAATGACTGAAATTAAAGGTGCTGACTCCAGCAATTTAAAAGCAGTACGATTGGCCCTCTTGAATATACCACCGGGGTTGCCTACTGTCCTAATGACCAGCCGGGCGTTATGTCTAACCGCCACAGTGACCCGACAACCACGACCACTACTTCCCCCCAAATGGTAACCCAACACCTTAACCCCTGTTGAGAAGGTTCGTAGCACGGGACGGTGAAAATCCTAAACCGCATGCTCCTATATGACAATAGTACGATTGCATAGTACCACCGTGTCCCATACCACGGGCCACCAATGCACTCGTTTTGAAGCCGACTATGGCCTCTAGTCTATTAATGCATTATGCACAATGATGTCAACATTCATCACATAAGCATCTCATTACTTGGCATTCAGAAAGTAACATAACACACATGCATAACAACGTGAGGATGACTAATCTACATAGCATATTCATGATGGCATGACTAGACTAGATACATTTAAATGAATGCCAAACAATGCCTTGAAATAAGACCAAACGTCATCTCCCCACTTACCTGTAGTGTACAAGGATTCTCGTTCGGTACGGGTGAGATCCGGTGCGAGAAGCGTAGGATTTGGTGAACCTATCATGAGTGAGTGGGGTTAGTATTTCACCATTTTAGGATCAAAATTAACGAGATCCGATGACAAAGTCATGTTTAGAACGTTAAAAGAAGGTCACACGTCTGATTTGGGTCCAATCGGACGTAAGAATCACCTTTGGGACCTCACAGGTGGGCCAACCGGTGGGCCAGACAGCCCACCGGTTGGCCCACCGGTCTGGCCCACCGGTTGTGCCCGAAGGCCCTGCCCTCTCAGGCGGGTACCCACAGGCGGGCCAGATGGCCCACCGGTCTTGGCGGGAAAACTGCTGTTTCTTCCCAACTTCCTCCATTCTTTGGGGATTCAAATGGGGATTTTCCCAACCCATTCTTCACACTTTCAATGTCTTATAGGATGGTTCTAACCTAGATCTAGGTTAGATTCAAGTGATGGAAAGCCATCTTACCTTCTTTGCTCAAGAACACCTTCAAACCCTCAAAATCACTTCAAACCCACAATGCTTCTCCAACCTTTTCAATACCTCTTCAAATCCTTCAAGATCAACCCATAAATCATCTATTAAACCTTAGATTCATCATTTCAAAGGGGATTTATAAGATCTCAAGAAACCCTACTCGAATCAAGGGTTTTACTTGGGTATGGTGAATGTTTAAGGAACCCAACTTTGCTTACCTCTAAATGTGGATCTAGTGTTGAAGATCACTCTTCCGACGCCGGAATGGGAAGATCAAGCTTCGGCGCCGCTGAAATCCTTCTCTTCTTCCTCTTCCTTCTCTTCCCTTCTTCTTCCCTTTCTTTTCTCTCTCCTCTTTACTATCCTCACCATCGTACGAGTGTCATAAATGAAAAGAAAAGAAAATCATAAATGATATATATATACTTCTTAATTAACTACTATTTCACATGGATGGGTCACTCAGGTGGGTGGATGCGTCCACCTGTCCGCCCACCTGAGGGCCAAAACTTGGGATTTTGACAGAGTTCGGGCCTCGGCGCGAACCCCACCCTTGGCATACGATGTAATATACGTATGCACCTTAATATACGGCTACAATACCTGCTTTATCCGTAGATGGCCTTATGATAGGTGTATGTACACGGCTTGGGTACTCCCGTCTCTTTGGCACTGGCTCGGACTTGTCGGGCCAGCCGATGTTTAAGGTCACCCTGGCCATCATAGTCCATAAGGAGCCCGCTCTAACTCTCTCTGGTTCGGGTCCTGCATAGTTAAACCGGGTCAACCATGTAATTAGTCCGAGTTTAAGAAGTAGGGTATTACATATATAAACTTAAACATAAATGGGTAAATTTGAAGGATTATTTGAAGTCAAATTTGGATGTTGTGTAATTTTTTAAGCACTTCAAGAGAATTCTTAATCATAAGCGTGATAATGAATTAAAGGCTGAATTTGAAGTAAGAAATAAGATGCCAAGACTCATGTGTCTAATGTTACTTGTTCAGAAACAAGTTGGGGAACTGTACACTCCTGTATTTTTTTTTATTTATTTTAAAAATAATATAACTAAATGACTGTTTGCTACATCAAATGACGGAGTGGTGGGATTTTTTTTATTGAACTTTTTGTTGGGATTGTTGATGTAGAATGTGAATATAAAGTTAGTTGTAACTTAGTTGATGGGATTATAGCTTACTCTTATAGAAAATTTGAGACAGATGGTATTCTTTGTTAGTATTGTTTGAAAATTTTGGATGTGCTCGATATAAAGCGTAATCCATATTTTTATATTTTAAAGAAATGAATACTAGGTGCAAGAAGTATTGCAGTAAATGACAGTAGGGGAAATAAGTTAAAGAAGATGTTAACCCGACTTGTACACAACAGTATAGGCATATTTGTCTTGAACTTGTTAAGATAACATCAGAAGCTTCAAATACAGTTGAGGGATACGAGCTGGTTAAAGATATTGCTACTGAATTAAAGTTAAAACTTGTAAATATCAGTATCACTAGATTTGATTGCTCACAAATGTCAGTTCTGACTGATTTTTGGATGATATATATAATGAAATACGTATGAAGAATAAAGCAACAAATACGAAAGGTAGTAGATGGTTCAAGATTTGGGTAGAAAAACAAGGGAAAAGAAAGAAAAGTGGAGGGCTAAGTAACACTCAAGGATTAGATATGAAAGCTTCATTTTATATGAATCAATTAACTCCTTCACCAAAAATTACATAGCAGGTGGACAGCAGATATGGATGCTTCACTTCTCCTTTGATGCGTACTTTCAAGTTGTGATATTGTTTGTTTTTTTTCTTTATAATCAATTTGAAATTATTATAATATATTTGTTTCATATATTATTTTCTGGAGGATTCTATTTCTTATGTGTCATCTCAAGCATCTACGGTTCATCTACTTTTGGATAAAGATTAACTTTATTATTTTCATTTCAATGGATCTTTATTTGTGCTATCATATAAATTTACATACCTCTAGATTAGCTTTTGGATGAAGATTAACTTTATTTTCATTTTAGTGGATTCACTCCTTATGCCTCTATTTTTCTTAATGCATACCTCTAAATTATACTAACAAGTTTTTTTTTTTTTTTAGGTAAGGAATCTTTAGCTCAAAATGGTACGACACTTGGGGTAATACCGAGGGTATGGTGATTCGAAGCCACCAAGACTTCTCAATTTGGGCTCATGTTCTATTATGAATGTGTTATCTTTCTCGAACCCTTGAATTATTGTCATCACTTGATTGTTGGTTGCTTTTCTTTAATATAAAATGAAAACGCTTTGGTTATGAAGTTTGTTGAATCCAAATTGTAAAAGAAAAGCTCAAATATATTTCCAGTGTTGATATGGGTGAGATATGTTTTCCTTGATATCATGCAAATTTGAAGAGTTTTGGTGGATTCGAAGAACCACACCCTGAGTATTACCCCAGGTGCTCTACCATTTTGTGCTAAAGACTCCTTACCTACAAAAAAAGAACTCGTTAGTACAATTGAGAGATAAGAATATAAAATAGCCCAAAATGAACAATTCTTTCTCGAACCAGTTATAACGATTATAAGGATATTGCATAAAAAACGTAGCACGAAAGAATTAAGACCCAAACACAAAGGAAGATGGTTACACCATAATAATGGCTGAGCAATGACTAGTCCACTGGTATTTAGTACGCACTTGTGGACTATAGGGTGTTCGAGGAACAGTCGAGATGACCTGTGTGTTCCTATTAACACTTTCATTTGAATGACATGTCATAGTGTCTATAGTCTCCAAGTAATTTTTCGATCTTGGATCCAACCAAATAAAAGAGTTGACATAATTTTCACCCAATAGACATCTATAAATCATCGCCCAGGATTCTTAGTTGTACAAGAAATTCGGATGACCATTATCCCTTCACCATAGCTACACATTTGTGATTGTGTATCCATATCTGTTTCAAACCCTAAACCACTCATTCAAAAACTTTGACAGCATCTACTTATTATAATCTCAGTAGCATATATTTTTTATGTAGCAGCATATATAATCTCAATAGCATCTACTAATTTCTAAGGTATTGAAATACAAAAAAAAACTAACGGAGGATATATATATATATATAGATGCAGCATCTACCATATATGATTAATGGTATTAAAAAAAATTGCAATAGATACAACAAAAATAGTTCAACATGCTATAAAAAAAAATACAACAAACACAATTCTACAATTAAAAAAAAAAAAGCAGCATTGAAACTAACACAACAAACACAACATATGTTATTAAAAAATTCTGCAACAGATGACCAACATAACATACAACATGCTATTAAAAAATTTTCAATTTAAAAATACAACAAACACAACAGCACAACAAGCACAACATACAATAGCTTGCTATTAAAAAAGTCTGCATTAAAAAAAAATTAACCTTCACCATCAAATTTTATAATACATACAATTTAACAAAAAAAAAATAATTACCTACAAACTAAGGATCAATTTCAGAGAGAGAGAGAGCTGTAATCTGGAACTAATTGATTACAAAATAGCCAAACAATTTAACAAAAAAAAATAAAATAACCTACAGTTCATGAACTTGTTCCTTGATTTCAAAGAGAGAAAGAAAGCGAGAGAGCTAACAAAGCTTTGAATAGATTCAAACCCTAACTTAAACCAGGTCGATTCGTCCACCTGGTAGTCATTTTAGAGAGAGATAGAGGTAACAAAGGTTTGAATAGATTCAAATCGTAACTTAAATAAAATTTGCATGTTAGGTAAACAGAGGTTTCCAACAGATTCAAACCCTAACTAAACCAGCAAATGCAAGTCGTTGTGAGGAATAATCGAGTGAAGATCTGTGTCTCAATTACTTGACAGAGAGAGATAACAACGATAAGCAACTGAGAGAGAGAAGAGAGAGCTTCAGGAGAGAGACACCTGAGATGAGAAAAAGAGAAAGAGGTAACAGCAAGCGCTATCTGAGCAGAAGTTATTGATTTCAAACATGAAATCAATTTGACTTAAGGTTGGTTTGATCTGGGTTCATGGCGAATCAGTTTTTTCTTTTGTTAAATCAGTTTGAGTGGTGATCATCTTCTCCCCCTCATCTGCGTCGTTCACCTTAGAAATGCCAGATGTCATCTTCTGTCGGTAGAATAACACAAGAATTGCATGATGAGGAATAATAGAGGATCTGGATCTTTGTTAGTTAAAATGAGAACAGTAAAAAAAGTTGTTCAGTACGGGCATATTCTAAATGGATCAAAACGTGAATGGGTCGGTCAAAAATACTATCTGTTATACTTGAATCCTAAAACTTCCTATTGTAATGTTCAGGTGCAGGACCGGAGGACACCAGTACCAGTGAGTACTGGGTTGCATCCGTCTTTTACCGAGGAAGGAAGGGCAACCCTACTTGCACCTGCTACCCATGCTTAAATAATTAGAAGGGATTCCGGACATGAAGGGGAAGGTCAGTCTAACCTCACACACACTAGAAACTTTGGGGAAGGCCCCACTCAGACTGAGGAGAGATCTCTATACAAAGTGGCAGTTCAGCCTTCACCGGCTGATGGTCACCGACGAATGGAGCATCCTCCAGTGAACACCATACTGTGAGTGCACATGCCAGTTTTAGGTTATTTTTCCGTGGGACTCGAGACCTCACGATCATGCACCCCAAACCCATTCACATTGATGGACCAATATGTTAGGGAGTTGATTAATGTGGCGGGACATCTAGAAGCGGGCCCGTTAGTGCCGAATAGCAGAATAACCCGGTATTGGGTAAAAACCCATTAATTCCCCAAACAGCCCTTAGTGGGACTTAAGTGGCTATAAATAGGACTCTTACCATTCATTTCTTCTCCTACCAAAATAGAAACAAGGAGAGGGTGAAAGTAGAAGAAGGAGAAGGAGAGCAAGTGAGGAAGGAAGGAGGAAGGCTAGGGCTCCATTCTTGAGGTAAGCTCATATGCTCATCTCTCCACTCACAAATCTCTCTCTCTTTCTCTCTCTCTCCTTCCCATTTCACTCTTTATTGGAAGTAATGGAGACCCAACCAAATTCCACCTACCCAACCATAAAGACTACATAATGGGATGGAAAAATTAGAGTAAGAGACCTACCTTGGCAAGGTTATTCACTCAACCTTGGGTCTAAGGACAAATCCCTATGAAACCCCTATCCAAAACCCTAAAAATTGAGGTAACTAAACCCTAAACAAGTGTTCTACTCAAACCCTCTACAATTTCCCATTTAAAATCCATAGTATGATGTGATATTGAACTAAATTTAGCAACTACATTAAACCTAAGCTAGGTGTGGTGTGTGTGAGTGCCCCACATACAAACCCACTCTAAAAAGCACAAAAAACCTAAGTTATAAACTATGTAAAAGAGAAGAGAGAAAAAATAGAGTTGGGAAATGACACCCCACTAAACAATATGCACTCCCATCACCATACACAGGGGCCACAGGGCCTATAGGGCCGATCTGGGCAAGGAAACCTATTTTAAATTCATTGGCTGATGGTCACTAGTCATCCGGTTAAGGTAGGGAACATCCATCGGTGAAAATATTATAGGATTTGCATCCCTTTCGGATTTGTCCACCGGTGAACCATTTTAAAGCTAATTTTTAATCCTTTTATTAGGGCATGAGTCCTAGTGTCCCACTTCTTTATGAATAACCAGATAACCTAAAAACACTATGTATCCTAGGAGTGAAACCGAGAAGTGACGGGAGCATGCAACACGAAACCATCAACTATCTACTGCCATCTAGAACTTGAGGTGAGGGTGAGGGGATTTTGTGTGATTTTATGAAATGCTTGTATCTTAATGCATATGTGGATGAATTATATCATTTTGCATATTATTATATTATTCCTTATGTAAAGTGTTGATGTGGCATGAGAATGTGGATTATGATTATGCATATGTATGTGTGTGACTGGGATGCAAGGTGGCTAATGGTTAGTGTCGGAGGCACTGCATGCTCAAAGTGGGTGTATATATGTGTGTGTGTGATTGGGGTGAATGGTGGCCAATGGTTGGTGCCGGCGGCACTGCATGCTCAGGGTTAGTGTGTGAGTGTGTGTGTATGTGTGTGGAGACTGGGGTGAAGGTGGCCAACGGTTGGTGCCGGCGGCACTGCATGCTCAGGGTGAGTGTGTGTGAGTATGATTGAAATGTGTTGTGGCATATTAGAATGCATTGGGCTAGGATAACCACCTTGGTGCTATAACCCTTACCAATAGGGGTTTACGTATTAACTAATCCTCTCGTCCAACGGTCCGAGTTTGGGGATGATTTTCGGTAACTGAGGTGTATAGATGTCAGCGTCGTGACAGACCCTCACGTAATGTTTGATTTAGTGACGGGTATACCCTACATGCAATGTTGGATTCGATGTAGCGGTATTATGGGAGATTATTAATAGTTTACCGGGTAACAATGTGGTTCGAAACTGGCATGCTCCTGACCCGTAACTACCTTGTATCCCTGGGGACTGATAATGTACATTCATGACCCGAGATAACACCTATGTTGCAGTAGCACTTATACCCCTTTTGGACCTAGAAATTGTTGCTTAGAATTGTTTGATAATAAATGGATCATGTCATTGCATTCATATAAATGCATTCATATTGACATATTGATGTGGTTGGGCATGAATATTTAAACTATTATATTTTCTTGGATTGTCATGATTGCTTGTGTGTTACCCCTCACTGGGCTTTGTGGAAGCTTACCCCCCATTGTTGCCTCTTTTTAGATGTTGATTCAGGAATTCCTTTGAAAACTATGATCGAGGTTCCAGCTCTTTACAGAGGTGACCACTGGGATGAGGAACTGGTTACGCATGAGAATAGATGTGTGTTATGATTGTGCATTTAGAGCACGCTGAAGATGGGAGTATCATCTTCTATTTTTTATTCTTTTGTACTTAACAAATGTAGCTCTATGGGGCCATAACTATAATTATGATCTAGACGTGAAAACATTCTTTTGTGTAAATATGGTAAATATCATTAGAAATCACTAGTTTATATATTTTATTTATATTATAAGTATGTGATCTCAGAATCATTTCATAATCTTATGAGCTTAAAGTACTGCATTGTGGATCCTGGATGGATTGTGGACACGTGTGAGTGTCCATGTCACCAGCCTTCAGGTGAGCAGAGGTGGGGTGTGACAATGAGTGGTGTCAGAGCATGATACTCTGCTTTAAGTCATAGACTTATGAAATGTTAGGACTACTGGTGATTAGGTTATAAATAAAGCTTAAATATAAGTACATAAATCATAGTTCACACATAGGAGACAAGTTGAAGATAGAAGCCGATAACACTGATAATTTCATTAATAACAAATTCAGCTTACAACCTTGAGAGAGGAGAATACAATACTTAACTAGGAAAAAATTACATAGACGATAACTACCTACTGAACAGCTCACAAGTTTATAATACTAATAACACAAATAAAACACTAAGAGAATTACAATCCTAAGAACAAGACTGAAAGATAGGAGGACCTAGGAAAAAACTACTACTGGGGTGGATCGCTAGGTGGTACTGAAGAAACTGGAGTAGTATCTACCAATCCGAAGTAAGTGTCCCACCTACGGGTCCATACCTCCAGATAACTGACCCTATCATCAATGCTGTCCAGACGAGTGTTCAGACCCTGAAAACCTATTTCCATAACTGGCATCACCCGATCCCAACCCACTGCATCACCTGGTGAGGTCGAAGAAGAAGCACCACCGGTATATTGAGATGAAGTGTAAGGAGGAGGTGGGGTAGTTCCCCTACGGCCTCGACGCAATGGAGGTCCATCATCTTCACTATCCTCCCCATCTTTCTCGCTCTGCTCGGCCTCCTCGTTATTTTTCATATCCACATCCTGGTCACCTCCTACAGGGACCATTACCGACACCCCCTTAGCATCACTACCATCATTAGGGTCAATCCTCATCTTCATTAAAGAGTGTGAATCGAAAGGATACCTCTTGGCTCCATCTATAGGCTCGCCAATATAGGGGGCCCCAAAGTATACGAAAATGCTAGTAAGGAGATTTTCATAAAATAAATTGCCATCCTTTGGGTACTTGGCCAAGTATACCATATGCCGCATCAATATGTATGGGAAGTTGATCTGGAGACTCATATACAAGCAAAGGGTAACATAAGCCTGGAGAAGAGAAACTTCATTGAAATGACCTCCAGCTAGTAATATGTTTAACTAAACTACCCTCCAAAGCACCTTGGGCGTGGTCCTGAAATGACTGAACCTAGTCCATCCACCAGCGGTTCCAGTCAACTGCTAATACATCTCATCTAAACTAGCTTGGGGCATGAAGGCTCCTCTTGTAATCTTGGGAGCACAATATATACTCTCCTCGATGCTCGAAATTGCAGTAATAGCACCAAACTCAATTGTGGTGAAGGAGAGGTCTACTCCTATAACTTGGCTTGTGAGACGATAATCATTCTCCCCCACATCCTCGCCCCTCAGATTACAAAAGAATATTTGGACCAAGTGAAGATAACATTTGTCTCTCAGGTCCAAGTGCGGTGACCAACCCAATGCCTGGAACCACCTCTCTATACCAAAGGAAGGTATCTGACCATGCAATATTGCCTTCCCATAATCCACAAGTTTACTTCCAAACACCCCCCCATTTCTGTGCACTTTCCACGGAGTTAAACCAAAATTTGTCAAAGTTGGGTTTTAGAGGAGCTGAAATCTGTTCTGTAGCATTTCGATTACGTGTGTCTCTTCTAGAACTCATGACTGCATACAAACACAAAAAATGTACATATCCAACTAAGTGTATACAAAAGGAAAGGCACATTTGGAAAGAATGCAAGAAATTTCACATAAATCCCTAGTTGGGGTTTCATAGAGAAGAAAATTTGGGGAAAATGGAAAATCTAGCCAAAATAGGGGGAAGAACTTACCCCTTGCGTGAAATGTGGCATGGATTGATGGAAAAAATCATCGGATGATGTTCTTCCAACCTTGGGAGAGTTCTCCTGTCGTTCTTGGCAAGAAAAAGAAGAGGTTATGGTGAAAATGGGAGTTCTCGGCTAGCCCTTTTAAAAGACGGTAAAAGTGTTCATCGGCTGGCTGATGAAATAATTACCATCCACCGGTGAACCCTTTAGGTGATTTTTTTCAGACCTTGCAGATCCATCCACTGGTGAACTCACCGGCGGATGAGCATCCACCGGTGAAGGTAAAAAAGGTGAAAGTTTCTTTTCTTTTCTTTATATATGTGGGTCCATTTTACATATTTCCTACTCTCAATATGTGGATATGAAGGATGTGGGTGTCTTAGCCTAGTACATATAAAGACTTGAATATGCATGCTCAGTTGTACTAAGTTGCCTATGTTACCTCTTATACAAGAAGGTTCACATGGTTCCTAGAAAATCCTGAACACAGGTGGGACGGTCACCTAAACGGCCATGTCATACCCCTATATCTGCTATGGGTCAGCCGTCGACTTTGGAACCGAGTAGGGAAGAGATGCCCGATACCACAGCACAGGGAGCCCCTCCTGCTCCACCTATACTTTCTGCCCAAGATGTAATGTCAATTATGGGCAACATGTTGCAAGGACTACAACAGCAACAAAATGTGATGATGCAAGGGTTGCAATAACAACAACAAGAGTTTATGACGGGTCTAAATGCACAAATCAATGCTATGTTTCAGACTCGAGAGGCACAAGTTATCCCACCACACACAGCCAATACGTAATGTTGCTCCTACCACTAATCCCTAGGCACCTTAAGTCCCTACACCAATGGCTCACCACACATGCCATCCAGAAGGCTCCAATGTATATTATGCCCCACGACCCCATGTGCCACCATCACAAGGGAAAATGACACCATAGAGCCAAGCCATACCGCCTATACCTATGGACAATGTGAAGGTGATGGAGACGTTCCAAAAGTTTAGGCCTCCTTACTTTAGTGGGATTACACAGGACCCTTAGCACCCACCAAATGGGTAGAGGGAATGGAGAAGGCATTTAAGGTGATGACCCTCACTGAAGAACATAAATTGATGTGTGCCCACTACCAACTGCAAAATGTGGTAAATGCACGGTAGAAGTCCACTGAACCCATCCTAGTGGCCCTACAGCCCAACCTCACATGGGAACACTTCAAAGTGGCATTCTACAACAACTACTTCCCAAATAGTGTGAGGGAGAGGAAGGAAACAGAGTTCATGGAGCTGAAACAAGGGTCCAACTCTGCATTGGAATATCAACAAGAATTTGAGAAGTTGTTCTTCTTCGCACCTGAGCATTTGAGGGGGGATCGAGCAAAGGCAAAGAGATTTGAGAAAGGGTTAAGACCCACTATAGGGGCTATGTTAGTGGCTCAGTACCTCCACAGTTATGCCTAGATGGTTTAGGCTGCCAAATCCATTAAGGATAAACAAAGAGATAACTATCATGCCATACATGGGAAGAGGATAGCGGCACCTAGTAGGTTTGGTAAGGGGATATATTTTGGTGCAGCCTTAAGTTAGTTTAGAAGACCATGAACAGAACAAGCCCCACCACCACTTAGACCCACGGTAGTACAGTCTCAGATGGTTCCCTTGAGGTGCTTTGTCTGTCAGCAAATAGGTCACTTTGTAAAGAATTGCCCACAGAGGAGACCGGGTGACCCCTATGTAGGACCAGCCAGATCAATGAAGCCATTATCCACCATCCGTCCGGCTCAGGCACCACAGGGAGCTAGACTGCAAGGAAAAGTGTTTACATTGACTACTGAGGAAGCGGAGGCATCGCCTGAAGTTATCACAGGTACCTTGCTAATATCGATGACCCCTACATGTGTTTTGTTTGATACTGGTGCATCACATTCATTTGTATCGCCCACTTTTTCCGCTAAGATGAATATCAAGCCAAAAATATTAACACACAATTTAGTAGTTAGCACACCAACTGGGAGTGAGGTAGGATTAGAGGAGATTTATAAGCCGTGTCCTATTCAAGTCTGTGGACAGGACATGATTGCTCATTTAATTAAATTAGAGATGTGTGACTTCGATGTTATCT
>NW_024869286.1:10152-10253 GCF_013358625.1 Macadamia integrifolia | reverse complement strand
AAAGGAGTTGAAGGAACAATTACAAGATTTATTGGAGAAAGGGTTCATCCGACCTAGTGTGTTCCCATAGGGAGCACCGATACTTTTTTTCAAGAAGAAGG
>NW_024869286.1:0-9655 GCF_013358625.1 Macadamia integrifolia | reverse complement strand
TTATCATCAACTCAAGATCAGAGAGGGTGACATAAAAAAAGATAGCTTCTAGGACCCGTTATGGACACTATGAGTTCCTAGTTATGTCATTTGGACTAACCAATGCCCCTGTAGTGTTCATAGAGCTGATGAACAGAGTATTCCACGATATGTTAGAAATCTTTGTCATCGTGTTCATCGACGACATTTTGATCTATTCGAAGAGCTGAGAGGAACATGCTACCCATTTGAGATTTACCCTTCAGAGATTGAGAGAGAAACAGTTGTATGCAAAATTCAGTAAATGTGAGTTTCGGCTTACACAAGTGCATTTCTTAGGGCATGTTGTGTCAGAGAAGGGCATGAAAGTTGATCCTGGAAAGGTAAAGACTGTGGTAGAATGGGAGGCACCTAACAATATAGGTGAAATTCGTAGCTTCTTAGGGTTAGCAGGATACTACAGAAGGTTCATTGAAAATTTCTCACGCATTTCTAGACCTATGACTCGACTAACACAGAAGGGAGTGAAATTTGAATGGTTTAAGGAATGTGAAGAAAGTTTCCAGGAATTAGAGAGGAAATTAGTAACAGCTCCAATACTCACTATTCCAGAAGGCAACGCCAGAGTGGTAGTATATAGTGACGCATCCAAGTTGGGCTTAGGCTGTGTGTTGATGCAAAATGGCAAGGTTGTAGCATATGCATCTCGACAGCTGAAGGACTATGAAAATAATTACCCCATTCATGACTTGGAGCTAGCAACTGTCATTTTTACTTTAAAGATATGACGACATTATTTATATAGGGAAAAGAGTGAGATCTACAGGGATCATAAGATTTTGAAATACTTTTTTACCCAAAAGGAACTGAATATGAGATAAAGAAGATGGTTGGAACTAGTGAAGGATTATGATTGCACCATCCATCACCATCCGGGGAAGGCCAACGTAGTGGCTGATGCATTGAGCAGGATGTCTCAGACTCTAACCCTAGTAGCCTTGACTGTGAATGAGCCTCTGATTGAGAAAGCTAGAAGAATGGGTTTGGAACTACTAATGAATGAGGTGAGAGTGACCTTGGCTGCACTTATGATACAACCATCGTTAGTGGGGAAAATCCAAGCCACCCAAATACTAGATGAGAATCTTCAGAAGATAGTAAGCGATATCAAAGAAGGAAGACAAAAGGATTTGAACTTCAACTTGACTAAAGATGGGGTCCTCAAGTTCAAGGATAGGCTTTGTGTACCAAAGGATGAAGATATGAGGGAATTAATATTAAAAGAAGCTCACAGTTCACCCTACTCCATCCATCCAGGTAGTATAAAAATGCACAAGGATTTGAAAAAGTCCTATTGGTGGTGTGGCATGAAAACTGACGTAGCCACCAATGTAGCCAAGTGCTTGAATTGCCAACAGATCAAAGCAAAAAGCCAAAGGCCACACACATTATTACAACCCCTACCCGTACCAGAATGGAAGTGTGAAAACATTACCATGGATTTTGTCACAGGACTGCCACATACTCAGAAGGGGAATGACACAATCTGGTTAATTATAGACCGACTAACCAAGGTGGCCCACTTCATCCCTATGAAGATTACTTACTCCATGAAAAATTTGGCTCAACTGTATGTTGACAATATTGTCCGGTTACACGGTGTACCGGTAAGCATTGTCTCAAACCATGATGCCAGATACACCTCCAACTTCTAAAAATGTCTACAAAAAGTGAAGGGGACACAACTAAATTTCAGCACAACATTCCATCCACAGACAAATGGGCAGTCAAAGAGGACTATACAGACCATAGAGGATATGTTGCGGGCTTGTGTGTTGGATATGAGCTATAGTTGGGATGAGCACTTGTCACTCATAGAGTTCTCCTACAACAATAGCTACCAGGCTACTATAGGCATGTCACCTTATGAAGCCCAGTATGGTAAGAAATGCAGAACGCCTTTGTATTGGGATGAAGTTGGAGAGAGAATCCTAGGTCCGGAACTGATCCAGGCCATTTGTGAGAATGTGGATGTAATCAGGAAGAGAATTAAGGCAGCTCAATCAAGACAGAAAAGCTATGCTGATGTCATACGGAAGCGCCTAGAGTTTGAGGTGGGTGATAAAATTTTTCTGAAAGTCTCCCTAATGAGATGAGTGAAGAGGTTTGGCAAAAAGGGAAAGCTAAGGACCCATTTGGTATTGTTCCAAAAAAATGTTTCTATCATTTTTTTGTTCTATTGGAACAAAAAAAAGAAAAAAAACTATTTGGCAACCTTATGATGTGTTTCAATTTTTTTGAAACAAAAATTGGAAAAAAAATGATTTGGAGGATGAAATACGGAATGACAAATTGTCATTCTATCCAACAAGTTTCGTTCCAAAGTTGAAAAAAGAGGAAAGATTTTGAACCCTTATTCCTGATAAAATCAGAGCCCTCTTTCACCTCTCACCCTTTCACCGCTCTTTCACCTCTCATCCTTTCACCTTTGTGCACACAGAGTAGGAGAAGAAGAAAATGATCGCTGGAGAAGAAGCACGATCGAATCTTGAATCCTCGACACAGCAGGTACATCTTCCCTTTCTTTCTTCTTCTTTGTTATTCATCTTCATTCTTCTTCTTCTTCTTCTTTAATCTTCTCTATTTCGCACGAACCCTAAAAAAATTTTAGATTTTTTACATACCAGGTTCTTGTATCGTTCTTATCAAAGGAGAACTCCACTGCTCATCTCTGCTTTTTTCTGCTCGTTAATCACATCTGGAAGTCTCAGATCTCATCTATGAAGACTCCAGATCTCTGCTCGTTTTCGCTCAAATAGGTACGCCTATTTCTGCAAAATTGTGATGTAGAATGGTACTGTTATGGAGAAAAAACTAAAAAACTAGGTAATTGGAGACTTGGGTTTTCTAGGGTTAGTGGTTATATGTGGAGTCCAAAGTAAATGTTGACACATTTAGCTCCCCAATTCAACTTGATTTCCCCTTCCGGCATCCGACCTGTGCAAGCCCAATTTTAGTGGTAGGTTCTTGTAATGGGTTGCTGTGCTTAACCCATCAATCAGTTTATGGACAGATTGTGTATTTATGGAATCTTGCTATAGGAGACTATAAGCAATTGCCTGCTCATAATAATGATATAGATCCCCACACTAACCTTGGCTTAGGGTTTAGTTATGATCATAATCTTGGTCTGGAAATTTCACATAGTGAAGAGAAGGGGCTTGGCGTCTTTAAAATTGAAGCCAATGTGTATACACTGGGGACTAGTTCTTGGAGAAGCATTGGAGAAATTCAGTACCCTCTTTTGGTGTCAAAACCGCAGGTGTTTGGAGGTTGTCCCCATTGGGTTGAACATCGATTGAATTCCATTGTTTATTTAGTGTTGGAGATGAGAAGTTCAAGGAAATTCTAATGCCCTTGCATGATAATGGTGAAGCAAAAGTAGTGAACTTGACTGCAATGGGTGGCCGTCTTTCTGTATTTAGCCATGTATTTAAAACGAAACATTATGAATTATGGGTGAGGGTGGATGATGGATTGGAGAATACTTGGACCAAACAACTCTCCCTTATTGAGATAGAAATACCTTCATATATGTATCGATATTTCAGAGGCATAAAGCTGTATGGATTCAAGAGCGATAAGGTTTAACTACGGGAAAATGGGCCAGCTTTGTTTGACCCAGTGACCAAATGCATTAGAACTCTGTATCTTCGTGGTAAACCGAAGTAGTTTCATGTTTATTCCTATATTGAAAGCCTCGCAATGGTCACCTTTGAAGACACAGGGGATGAGCACCAGAACTCATAAAAAGAAGTAAAAAATTATAGGTAGTAATGTTGATTTTATTTAGCATATGTTAGTTGTTGTAGTTGAAAATGAATTTGAACTTAGGTCTATGGGACCTAAAATGGAAGATTTAAACTATGTTTATTTCTGCATTTCCATGAGCTTCCAAGAGAAATTAAATAGTTACTGACTAATGAACAGATCTAGTAATGAATATCAGACTTTGATGTTGATTTTTTTTTTCCCTTACTGTTTTTGCATGTTTCTTTCTGAGTGTCTTTTTATTTGTTCTCTGCAATTATGTATGGAGGGTATAAAAGTCCGATTATAAAGTCTTGGTTACAAATAGAAGCATACTAGAATTAGAACGTATGAATCAAAATCGAAACCCAACTCCAACCGTAGAAAAACTTTAAGAGAAGAGGTAAATCACTCTCAAGGCCAATACCCAAGATTGAACTCTTTAGCTGGATGGATCCCAAATAGGAAAAGATCTTTGTCTTATGTTGCTTATATTACTTTTTGTTTCTTTAGTACAAGAAATTGTTATTTTGCATGCATGTCAGTTTTATTTACAAATGTTTGTATCATATTCAGAAGATGAGCTCTGTCATTTCTTTTTTTAGTGTTCAGTCTTTTTTAACCCAGTATGCTAACTTTTTACGCTAACTTATAATGTCTAGCTATTATGTCTGGAAGTAGTATCCCTACCATTAAGTGGTCAGAACTTGAGACCACTGTTTTCATTGAGGCAATGAAAGAAGCTGTAAAAAATGGTCACAAATCCGGTAATTCATTTAACAAAATTAGATGGGAGGACATTACAAAGTAATTTTCGAAGGCTTTAAATCGTACAATTAGGAGAAAACAATTACGCAACAAGATGAACAAGTTGAAACACGAAAACCAACAATTCAAGAGACTACTTGACACAACTGGATTTGAGTGGAACTCAATGACAAAATCAGTCACAGTTGATGATGAGTCCGTATAGGATAGGGCAATATAGGTACAATAGATCTCACTAGCTAGTTGAATTATTTTAAAATTAGATTGCAATGAGTAGTACATCTAAGTGATACAATGACTGCTTATGCAGAAAAATCCAGGATGGTTGAAATACAAGAAGAATAGACTAAACAACTGGCCAGATTTGAGCATGATATTTAGGGATGCCTATGCTAAAGGAAACTTAGGAGTTGATAGCGCTCAAGATTTGGTTGACATCGAAGCTGATAATACTGTTAATATTGAGCAAGTCTTTGAATCTCTTAGTACCCCGGTGCATTAGGCATGATTGAACCCTTTCATAAGGATATTCCTACTCCAACTCAGACCACCACAAAGCGAAATCTTGATAGAACACCCATGGGATGAAGAAAAAAGTGAACCAATAAGGGAGACAGCCACATCAAGGACTTGTATAGGAAGTATTTATCCACTAAAATTGAGAAAGCATCCAGTACTTCCATTACATCTCCTATTCGTGGTGGGAAAGGTGCATCTCGTCCTCGAGATTTTAGTGTGAGAGCATGCAAGGCGGTATTATCCTCCATACCGGATATGTCATAGAGGACATACTTAAAGGCCACCAGTCATATGTGTGTTGATCTTAGTTGGAGGGAGTTTTTTGTCTTTGCAGAGCCTATTAAGAGGACTTGGCTTTTAGATGCCTTGGAGTAGTTTAGGGGCAATGGGTCCTTTGTCTAATTCTACTGTTGAGACTAATTATGATGCTTGTGTTTGAATGCTACTTTTGATAATTTTGGATTTAGGATAATACTTTCGATGATGGCTACTTGTGTTTTATTTCTTTTGTTTTTTTTTTTCATTGACGTGTGTAATGTTGAACATGTGTTTTGGGTTGAGACGATGTGTCAGATTGTTATGTTTTACATTTATTTGCTTAAAATTGATAAGTAATTTTTAATTTATTGCAGTTATGTCAAATGCATTATATGAAATTTCTAGTGATGAAGAAGATATGATCATTCACATGGGAATGGAATTACTGAGTGAGGCTATATATATATTCGAGAACCATGTAGCGATAGTGTATTTTCAGGTGTTGTCATGCTGCATGAGGTACTGAATGGGCATGCCAACAGATACTATGAAGAGTTTAGGATGGAACGTCATGTCTTCCTCAACCTATGTAATTATGTTAGATATAGGGGATCATTGAAAGACACGACTAACATCCAAGTGGACGAACAACTTAGAATGTTCCTACGGATTGTTGGGAAGGGTTCAAGTAATAGGGACACCCAAAATCATTTCAACCACTCAGGAGAAACAGTTAGTCGAACATTCAATATTGTCTTGATTGCAATGCAAAGCCTGGCTAAGGAGAAAATCAGACCGTCAGACGTCAGTATGATACCAATAGAGATTGCATAAAACCCGAAATACTACCATTTTTTCAAGGTAAATATATTAATATGATACATGTTTGTAATTAAATATATGAATATTTATATTCTTATATGTAGTGACCATTTAATTGTCACTACATGTCATAGCACTATATTGGCGTCATAGATGGTACTCACATCCATGTGGTAGTTTTAAGAGAGGATCAAACTCGATATAGGAATTGGAAGGGGATCACAACTCAAAATGTGATGTGTCCATGTTCATTTGACATGCGATTCACATATGTGTATGTGGGATGGGAAGGTAGTGCAAATGATTGTCGAGTACTTGAACAGGCAAGGAGTGATTCTCGGTTGAGTTTTCCACATCCACCTCTAGGTATTAACTTTATTCTAGTATATTAGATTTTTATTTGAGTGTATACGTAATAACATATATTATTTTTCGTCTGTAGGAAAGTATTATGTTGTCGACTCTGGGTATGCTAGCCAATCTGGATTTTTGACACCATTTAGGGGTGAGAGATACCATCTACCAAACCACAAAGGGCTTAGAAGATCCCCAAGAACATCAAAAGAGTTGTTCAATTTTAGGTATTCATCACTTCGAAATGTCATTGAACGTACATTTGAGGTATTGAAGAACAAATTTCAAAATTTAAGGCTAATGCACCAGTTCCCAGTGAAAGTTCAAACATCAATCATACTGGCATGTTGTGGACTACACAACTATATTCGAGAAGAGCATCTTACTGATGCTGAATTTGTGGAGATGAGTAATGATTTAAAAGTTACAGAAGATGACTTGAATCTGCCACATGAAGATTTTGTTGATCATTCTACAGCACAATCAAGTCAACGAAATAAGGCAAGAGAGATGAATGCCACTAGGCTAAGAATTACAAATGCAATTGCTAGACAGCAAAGGATGCCAGAACTAGTTGAAAACTAAAACCGATAACTATTTTGACAAAACTGAAAACCTAAATTAATGTTTCAAGTGATGTAGTACTTGTTTTATGTTACATTTATGTATGTGGTACAAGTTGATATATTATTATGAATGTCATATATTTGGATGCTATATTAACTTCTTTGATATTAAGTTACTGTTACAGATGACTTCTTCAATGCCTCCACTCATAGAAAATTGTGAAATTTATGGGAAGAGTTGTGCTAAATATACAACCAAGTCAGGTAAAAATATTGGAAGAGAATTTTTCAAGTGTTGAGATTCATGTAATTTTTTCATGTGGGTGGACCAATTACATCTATGTAGATGTGGTAAAGGTCAATGCAAAGTACGAACTACGATGAAAGGTCCAAACAAGGGACAATATTTTCTATGTTACACAAATTCAACTAGGATAATTTATTTCTACGATTAATCTATATCTATAGATAATTTTAGATTCTTTTTTAATTCGATGTTAAATTTCAACGACCCTAATCACATCTATTATTTGATATGGGCTGATAACTGTAGATGTGGTATCTTTGTATGGTTGAAAGATGAAACACATATCTCTACCATACAACATACATTATATTCAGAAAGCTCAACATCAACACCATACACATCACCGTCCACTTGGAATGAGTACATAAAAGGATATCTGAAAGGGACACTTAAAGGATTAGAGGACCAAACAAATAAGATAAAAGACATCCTCCATGCATTCAAGTCTTTAGACTTGGACAAAAAGTGAAAATTTGGGGAATTATGTAATAATTAACTTGGACAAGGCATTGTTAATTCTGTACTTTATTCATCCTTTTGAAAATATTTGTTTTTGTATATAATACTTTATTGTCCTAAAGGATTAGTAATTTCTAAACCTATTTTTTATTTCTGTAATTATTGAACAAAAAAAAAAAAACATTTTTGAAACAAGCGTTACCAAACGGCAGAACTGTTGGTTTTCTGTTCTGAAACTGTTCTAGAAACAGATTCACCAAACAACCTTAAATCGTTTAAAAATGGCGTTTCGACATAGAAACTGAATTTTTGTTTTTGACATGAAACGGAGTTTCTGGAACAGAAATGATACCAAATGGAGCCTAAGTCCTCGATACATGGGACCTTATGAGATATTGGGTCGAGTCGAAACAGTAGCTTACTGAGTCGCTATGCCACCCGAATTATAAGGAGCTTATAATGTAGTTCATGTTTCTATGCTCAAGAAGTACGTTTCCAATTTAGCTCATATTTTGACACATGTACCTTTGGAACTTGACGCTGATTGGAAGTATGTAGAACAGCCAGAAGAAATCATTGATCGGAGATACCACATTCTCTGTAATTGGACTATTTCTTATGCACTAGTCAAGTGGAGGAATCACTCCAGAAAAGAAGCATCTTGGGAACGTGAGGAGGAAATAAAAAAGAAATATCCTCAGTTGTTTGGATCACTAGGTAAGTCAAATTCCGGGGATGAAATTTCTTGTAGGGAGGGGGAAATGTTATACCCCAACCCTAAAACTTCCTATTTTAATGTTCAGATGCGGCACCAGAGGACACCAGTACCAGTGAGTACTGGATTGCATCCGTCTTTTGCCGACGAAGAAAGGGCGACCCCACTTGCACCTGCTACCCATGCTTAAATAATTGGAAGGGACTTTAGACACGAAGGGGAAGGTCAGTCTAACCTCACACATATTAGAAACCCCGGGGAAGGCCCCACTCAGACTGAGGAGAGATCTCCATACAAAGTGACCAGTTCATCCTTCACCGGCTGATGGTACCGGTGGATGCTCCATCCACCGGTGAACACCATACGGTGAGTGCACAGGCTAGTTTTGGGTTATTTTGCAATGAGACCCAAGACCTCACAATCGTGCACCCCAAACCCATCCACATTAATGGAACAATATGTTAGGGAGTTGATTAATGTGGCGAGACATCTCGAAGTGGGCTTGTTAGTGCCGAATAGCAGAATAACCTGGTATTGAGTAAAAACCCATTATTTTCCCAAATAGCCCTTAGTGGAACTTAAGTGGCTATAAATAGGACTCTTACCATTCATTTCTTCTCCTACCAAAATAGAAACAAGAAGAGGGAGAAAAAAGAAGAAGGAGAAGGAGAGAAAGGGAGGAAGGAAGGAGAAAGGTTAGGCCTCCATTCTTGAGGCAAGCCCATATGCCCATCTCTCCACACACACACACACAAATCTCTCTCTCTCTCTCTCTCTCTCTCTCTCTCTCTCTCTCTCTCTCTCTCTCTCTCATTTCACTCTTTATTGGAAGTAATGGAGACCCAACCAAATTCCACCTACCCAACCATAAAGACTACATAATGAGAGGGGGAAATTAGGGTAAGAGACCTACCTTGGCAAGGTTATTCACTCAACCTTGGGTCTAAGGACAAATCCTTATGAAACCCCTATCCAAAACCCTAAAAATTAGGGTAACTAAACCCTAGACAAGTGCTCTACTCAAACCCTCTACAATTTCCCATTTAAAATCCATAGAATGATGTTATATTGAACTAAATTTAGCAACTACACTAAACC
>NW_024869285.1:26611-27197 GCF_013358625.1 Macadamia integrifolia | reverse complement strand
AATTTTCATTAAAATAGAGAAAAAAAAATGGAATCCGGAATAGGCCAAAGCTAATTCTTATCCGATCGACTTGTATTGGTTATAAGTGATCGAACACCCCGAAACCAGACGACAACACCACCTCAACCCAATAAGCTCACAACACTTTGAAGTAGGAAGGAAAACTTGAAATAGAGCATGTTACGTGTCACTTGGAGTGCCTATTTTTATTCAATTAAGTTGGGATGATTAGGGAGTAGTAGTACGTGTTACTAGTAGTTTCCTATTTTTATTCAATTAAGTTTGGGTGGTTAGGGAGTAGAATGAAATAAGAGTCCACGTAAGTGGTGAGACCTATTCTTTAGGAAAGACCTGGTCTTTAGGAGTTGCAATTCTGATTTTGTTATTTAACAATCGTTGCTATCAATTAGGAAGTGGGTAGTCGACCGTTGTGAGTCGACCGTTGTATGAGTCATTATATATGGCTTATTGCCAATAATGTAGGGAGGAGATATTAATGAATTGATTTGGAGGTTGGTTTTCCCTCAAAGAAACCAGAACGTGCATCTTTCCATCTTTCACAATAGGTAGACGAAAGAACAAGGAT
>NW_024869285.1:0-26149 GCF_013358625.1 Macadamia integrifolia | reverse complement strand
GTAGAAAATCAAACCAGCCCGGATTAATCCAATCCAAAAACTGAATCAAAACCAGAAAAAACCTTCTGAAAAACGAAAAAATTAATAGTGAAAATTTCAATTACAACAAGATAATGAAACGATAAGAGCCCGTTAAGTCTACCTGATAAAAGAGCGAACCAGTTTCGACTAAATCGAACTTTCTCTTACTGGTTTGGTTTTAGTTTGGCCAAATACTAGACTGAACCTAATGCAATCTAACCGAAATCGAATTAAACCCACCAATTAACACTGATCAAATTGGAATTGGACAGAATTAGTCCCAAAAACCATAGAATTCAGGAAGTCTCCATTGGAATTGGACAGAATTAGTCTCCAAAATTATAAATTGTGATACTTATTTCAATTTTTTTTTTCTCAAAAATAGTAAACAAATTCAGTATTAGAAAGGGAATTACTCGAATCCAACAGGAAGTCTCCATTGTTCACCCAAACTTCTCAAGCTACCCAACTATGATAGCATCCAATGCTGAAGACATCAGACTTCGCTTCACTAAACTTGTAGCTATTGTAGGGCCATAACTGAATAATGAATCCGACAAAGCACAAAGCCCACGAGGTTGTGATCAGATTCAGTTGTAAGCATCTCTTGTAAAATATAAGCATTATCAAGTCCGATTAGAACCCAAACTACACGTCGTCCCCATCCCCTAAGGAGTTATTCGTTCGTTTCAGGCTATTTACAACAAAATACAAAAGGAAAAGGAAAGATATTGTAAGATTTCCAATTAGGTGGGCTAACATAGTCCAAGATTTGTTTCCAACAACCTGTTTAGTGGTGTTAACTATAGATGGAGTAAGCAAAAAAGATTCAATAATGGTAAGTGATCTCTATAGAGATATTGGAATTTATTAGCACACCTTAATGGTATGAAATATATATTACTATATGTGGACTTAAGGTATTGTTTCCTTAATGGGAAAGAAACCCTAATTTCCTTGCAAGGTTGGTCCCTACCCTCATCCCTATATATAGTTATCACTGACCCATTATGTTACGTGTCACTTGGAGTGCCTATTTTTATTCAATTAAGTTGGGATGATTAGGGAGTAGTAGTACGTGTTACTAGTAGTTTCCTATTTTTATTCAATTAAGTTTGGGTGGTTAGGGAGTAGAATGAAATAAGAGTCCACGTAAGTGGTGAGACCTATTCTTTAGGAAAGACCTGGTCTTTAGGAGTTGCAATTCTGATTTTGTTATTTAACAATCGTTGCTATCAATTAGGAAGTGGGTAGTCGACCGTTGTGAGTCGACCGTTGTATGAGTCATTATATATGGCTAGGGAGGAGATATTAATGAATTGATTTGGAGGTTGGTTTTCCCTCGAAGAAACCAGAACGTGCATCTTTCCATCTTTCACAATAGGTAGACGCAAGAACAAGGATCGATCCCGTGAGCTTACCTACTTGACTCAGGAGTCTATCCGAGGAAGTTTAAGTTCATCCGTACGATTCACCCGTTCCCACGCTCGTGAACATAACAGAGCAGTTAAAGGGTGAGGCACATCATGGAAAAAGAAAGGACGAAGAGAAGAGTTGGAGATGTAGATGATGAACCGAGAAGCATATCATCATGGGAAAAGAGAACAAATCTCCAATACCCTTTTCCTCATCTTTACCACTGTAGCTCCTGCGTAATGAACTCCTCTAGCCCGTTGAAGATAAAGTCGGGAAAGCGCCAATGGACAAACCTCTTACAGGACCCAATGGTGTGTGCCATGGCCTGCTCGACAACACGAGACTTCTCATCCTCTAGAAGCAAGATCTTCTCCTCAACTTCAGAAAGATCACACTTGGCATCTGTGGCCCTCTTCTACTGATCAGAGCTGTGAGCCTTGGCCACATGCAAGCTATATTGGGATATGTTTAAGTCTTTGATGCTCTCTTCAGCCTTCCAAAGAGTGCGTGCAACAGAAGCAAAAATTTCACCCCTACTAGGGGAAGACTCCAATAGACCAGACTCAAATTTGCAAGGCAAAGAGGAAGGGAATCTCTTGGATGTTTGGCCTTGCTGGTCTTTGAATCCATGTCCATAGCCACAAAAGAGACATAAGGAAATAAGATTAAGAGAAAATTGAACTAAATGTATAAAGAAGATAGAAACGTTCAAGCTTATATAAGGATTCAAGGAACCAAAGACTCATTAGAAACGTTCAGATTTACGAAGGTTCTCAGGCTATGAAGATTTACGAAGCATCGCACCCCACCCCCAGTCAATTGCGAGGAGGCTTAACGATCCGGTGAGCGAACCATCACTTGATACTAACTCTCAAGGCACATTAAACGAAGCTCCCAAAGAGGTGGTCCCCACTACCCACTTGTGAAAATTAAAAAACGGAACGTCACCTAAGATATCCATAAATTTGAAAAAAAATTTATCGCAGAAACAAAGCGTAACTCAAAGGTTTTTTTTATTCTTATTATTATTTTTTTTTTTTATCTAGTTGTTGGGATCTTTGATCGGACTAATCGCTGGGGTCACTATGATATTACTTCCTGAGATGGAGTATCATGTTCCCTCCAAATCAACTACGCTAAATCTACTTTGATTTTCTAAAATTTAAGAAGCAAAAACGGAAATTGAACCCTAAGACTGCATCACCAAATAAGGTAAAGTTATGAACAAAAAAAAGGGTAAATTGAATTCCACATCGTTCAATAAAGAAGATTACAAAATATTAACGGCGGCCCTTTAAAAAGCCAGGGTCAAAAGAACTGGCATTTTCCTCTTCTTCTCCACTCACCTTTCAGCCACCACTACTCAGCTCTCTACTTTGTGAGGTTCAAGACTCCTGTCCCATTCTCACCAGCTCATGGTCTACGTCTGCAAAGCAAAATGGGGAGTCTTTCTCGAGAATGATCGACTTGATAAGACTAATAGCCTACACTAGGCGGTTGCACACTGCATGACGGAGGTTCTCCGTGTACTCATCGGAGGGTAGGAATTTCGCCCAACCCCCAATCACGCCTTCTGCTCTTGCCTTCTTAATAGCATGAGCTTTGTCAGTCCCCGTCGCCTTTAAAGCACCTTTGGTATTGCCAAAATCAGCCTCTATCGTCACAAGCTGCGCCTGAAGATCAGCTTCAAGATGTCTCTGGTTTTTTCTAGGGCCCGTTTGATAATATTTCATTTCTGCATTTTCTTATTCCCAAAAACGGAGAAACAGTCTAAAACCTAATTGGTAAAGTTGTTCAATTTCTCTTGGCTTTAGAAACAAATATCAAAATTTATGACTATTTATGATGCCAGAAACACATTTGGCAAAACAAGTATGACTTGTTTCCCGACAAAAAGCCTAACACCTATTTTTCTTTTTGAAGCCTTCATGTGAAAATGAGAACCGAGAGAGTGAAGAACTGCTAGTTGTTCATCTCGTCAGGCATCTTCCTCCTCCCCTTTCACTCCGACCCTACTCATCTACTCATAACCTCCACCACCGACGAGGCTATCGGTTCAGATCTCACGGCGAGGAGTCTGCTACAAACCTTCCAAAACGATTCTGGAGACACTATTGCTAAAGCCCTTGTGGTCTTTCTTCTTTATCTTGAGCAACGGAGGACAAGCAGAGAAGTTCTCGTTGTTTCTTCGTCAGGCATCTGCGCTGAGGTCTATTAACCCAGTGTGGTTTGTTTATTCTCCATATAGCAGGATTTCTTCAAAATTTTCTAAAAACCTAGGGTTTGTGGATGCAGGAAAACGTCTTCTTCTCACCTTTTGGGAAACCTCTTCAACAGTGAGTCAGTTCTCTTCTCTTTTTTGCTATCTCTATACTTGATCTTTTCCCCCTTATATCTGTTATTGGACGTTGGTTTTCACCCCTGTTTTTTCCCTTACATCGTTTTAGCTGATAATATTTCAGGGGTTTGTCTAGTTGTAACCTAGGTAGTTTACAAAAGGCTTGTAATCCACTTTTAGTGACTTAAAAAGTCTTATACTGTGAAAGAAATAATTGGTTCAAGAAGATTCAAAAAGTAATTTCATGTGTTTATATTCCCAATAAAAACTTAAAAGCTGCACCACTTTTTATGATAAAGTGTTTAAAAATGGTAACAATATAATTTTATCCTCAAATAGACCCATCACTACGTTTGGAATCTCAAATCTTAATTCTTTGTCTCTCTAAAGTCCAACATGGGACTGAAAAAAAAAAAATTATACTAACCGTTGGGTGATTGGGTCTATTGCTTTGGCTAAGGGTGTCCATTTCCAGTCCAAGCAGGTTGGACTAATTAAGAGAAATGTGAAACGAACCTTTATCGATTTGAGTTTTTATCAAATCGGTAAAAAATTGAATTGGACCAGATCAAGAGAATCGAAACCATAAAAGACCTTACAACAACTTAAAAAAATTACTAAAAGAGAACATATTACCTACAGGAGGCCATTAAGTCAACCCAATAAAAACCGAATCGGTCTAAATTGAAATTGAAGTTTGATTTCAATTTGGCCTAATACTAGATAAAATCTAGATCAAAGTGACCAAAATTGGAAATGGATCAAATCAGTCACAAAAGCCTTATAATCAGTCATTCTGAAATAGCCTGGATAGGTATTACTATGGTCGATTTGGATCGAAATTGGTTTATTCAACCAATTATTTTAAACTCAAAATTGAGTATCAAAGCAATCCCTCTAGTGATTCCAATTCTAAATTGACCATTCTAGAACTTCCGGAGTTGGATAGTTCATGACCAATTCTAATTCAGATCGGCTAATACCAAAATTTTAACTCAAAATCAAAGAATAAATTGGTCCCTAATGATTCCAGTCTGGATCATATCCGAATCAATCACAAAAATGCTAGAATTGACACTAAATTCTAAAAACCAATAGCCTAATCCCAAAAATCCTAGTTATGCCATTCTATAATGATCAGAATTGGGATTGATCCGAACTAGCCAAATCAACTAGGGATTTTAAACTTGGAATTAGAGATCGAACTGATCATGGTTTCAAGTATCGGTCTGGGATCGGTTCTATCGGCTGAGACCGATCCTCGATCCTGATCGGTTGTCCGGATCGTTTCAGGGGTAAAATAGGTAAAAAGTAGCACCTTTTATAAAAATCAAGGGTAAAGTAGACCAATACTCACCGATCCCATCCGATCTGGATCAGTATAGAATCGGCATTGACAGAGACCAATACTGATACTATCCCCTACATCTTTGGAATTGATTCCTATAAATTCTGATCCAATCGAATCAAAATCGGATAAAAAGAACCCTAGAATCGCCCTCAAATCTTAAGACCCACGATCTAGTCCTATAAACCTTATAATCGATTTTAAACACATAATTAAAGATCAAATTAGTAGCTTCCAATATCAATCCAAATCCAAATCAAATTGGAATTGACCAGAATCAATCCCAAAACCCTTAGAATCAACTTATAAAATATATTATAATTACAAAATTTCACATGTCATCATTATAGTAATACCAAGCCTACGATATTACTTTATGAAAAAAAAAAGTATACAATATTGCCATTTGTCATCTTTCTGGATTTTAACTTTCTTAAAAACACTAGCATATTTAATACAATTGATTTATTTGAAGAGAGAAAAAGAGACATGATTAGAACTATCTTACCCACCTCATCTCTAATGCACAACAATAGAAATTATTGCAATATAATTGATACATGAATTTCTGGGAAGAGGTTTTGTTTTCTAAATTTCAAAAAACAAAAAAGAAGTCCACCAAAAGTTTTAAACCCTAGAACCCATAAGCATTGGACATGCCGAGAAGAAAGAGAGCCTTTACCTGACTCACTAGAGATGATCTTGCCAAACTTTGTGCCATAAAAACCAAAAAAGGTAACAGAAAGACTCGCGAGGAGGAAGACGATCAGTTGGGGCGAGGGGTTGTTTGGGTTGTTTGGGAAGAGTGTATTCATTCTCAAAATAACCCTCGTTTTGCCATTTAAATTAAAGTAATGATTCAAAAAGTTGAGGTTGAATTTGCTTTTCTGACCTTAAAAGCAATCACAAAATGACAAAATAAATGGGACATAGTAATTTACATTTTTAACCTTAAAGCAATCACAAAATGACAAAATAATGGGGACACAGTAATTTACTTTTTTGACCTTAAAAGCAATCACAAAATGACAAAATAATGGGGACACAATAATTTAGGTTACAAGGTTTTTGTAACCGGGTAGGTTACATTTAGACATACCCATATTTCAGATAGGTCTCTTGTTATTTTATTTTTCTCTTTCATTTCATGCCTCTGTTGCCAACTTATTTCTTAGATCAATGAAGACCGATTGTGCTCCAAGAGTATACATTTCCGCAATTTATGCACATTGCAAGTGTTACAGGTCTGCTTGTGACAATTTCCTTCCTCATTGAGCCTCCCCCTTGGTTGATTTTTACTGTCTCTATATGGAAATTTGGGCATTTGCTTTTTTTCATCTTTCTCTTGGAAATCTCACTTCTTTTTTTTTTTTATATGTATAAGTATTGGAGTATCTTGTTTCAAGAAATAGATTTAACAGACACCCAAAAATCCATTTTTGTTCCTAGAAACGTGAATTTATGTTTTTGCGGTTTCTGGGAACAAAAACTGCAAAAACGTTGTCAAACGGTGCCCTAATTGTCTTTATTGGCAATCTTGGTCACATAGCATTGGTGACGTGGTCAGCTAGAGTGAGGTGAGATGTCCAATAGCGATGATGTGGAAATGTATGGTCTCTGCGATGAGATGACAGTAGTATATGATTTGTTTGAGTAGTTTGATTCATCCATGGTAAATGGTACGATTTCTGGGTATGCAACTGATAATTTGGTATATTTTCACTGGGGGCATTTTTTGTATTAAAGATAAATTTTCTAGAAGACAGATCCTCTATGTGCCAATGTGACTATAAAAGTTCTTCCAACGCACCCGGTTTCATCCCATTTCGATATGAGAGAGTTATTGTGGTTTATGTGAAATCAATCCCGAAATCCAAAGCTGGAATTGGAATTAACTCTCGGTGTACAAAGGTATTTTCGACAGTTTATTTGAAGATGGATTTTTAAAGAGGAGTGTGAAAAATGATTTGTGCAATTTTTCTTATTATGTTATTAGTATATAAAATTAATTAAATATAATCTTTTTCTTTGGGTTAGAGTCTGATGTTGTAACTTAAGGATAAATAAATTTGAAAGCTATATGCAATTATTTCTTATAGTCATCTATACTATAAACACGGCTAAAAGTTTTGTACATAGTCATGCGCACAATCATTGGATGAGGGATGGTCTATTGTGGATCACTTTTATTCTCATCCGACAACTATGTGCATGGTCGACCAAACACAAAACCTCTTCCTTGTTGATGTTCGTGAAAATTTCTTTCATTCCTTTACTTACGCTATATCTACCCGAACAAACTTATTCAATTTTCTTTTTCTTCTTCTGATTCCCTAAAATGACAAATTTCTACCTCTCCTTCTCTCTTAGAATACGAGCAATCATTCTCCACTTCCCTACACGGATTTTTTTTACTTAAAATACCCAAACTATCCCTCTTTTAAAATATTTGTTTTTATATATATTTTATTCAGTTTCTAAACTTGTTTCCACTTTAGAAATAGAAACCGCTACCGCTCCCTCCCAATAAGGGCGTGATCATCGTCTCCTTCTATCAGTCCATGTAGGATTTCAATCGAATATTCTATCAGATCTTTCTTACCTTGTACATGAGGATTCCAATCCTCTCTATTACCTTGTATACCAAAATCCATATCACATGTGAAAGGCAAGAATATCACATGTGAATGATAACTCCTATATTCACAATCTTACATTCCCTTGTATACCAAAATCCATATCACATGTGAATGGTAAGTAGATCACATGTGAATGGCAACTCTTGTATATTTAAACTATCTTTCATCAATGGAATATATAGAATCACAAACCCTAAAATACAAGTTCTATCATGGTATACCTGATCAACTGTATGCCCTCTCGTGTCATTGGGGGGTTCTCCCCTTTTGAACTCGTTCACAAGCACCCACCTGACTATTCCTTCTTACGCACTTTTGGTCGTCACTGCTTTCCCTTCCTTCATCCCTATAACAATCACAAGATGTAATTTCAATCATCACCCCGTGTGTTTCTAGGTTACAGTCCATTCCACTCTGGTTATCGTTGCATGGACATACACATTAATCATATGTACATTGCTCTTCATGTTCGTTTTGATGAGTCAGTTTACCCATTCCAAATGACCACCTCCTCTGTTCTAGGACTTGCACCATCCACTCTCCTGCCCGCTCCTTGGGCCTTCACTCCTCTCTCTGTCAACTAGCAACCTACCACCACAGATCCTGCAACTCCTGATCCACTCCTACCCTTCCCTAACCCACCACCTGCCACATCTCCCTCCCCTTGCCCTTCAACCTCTCCACCATGCCGCACCATTCCCCTTAGTACCCTATACACAGCCCCTCCAACCAAGACCTCTCCCTCACCACCACCACCCACCACAACCATCGCCCAAACCCAGGCCTCCCCTCAAACCGCTCCTTCCCCCAACCTGCCACCTGCACCACCCTTACCACCAGCCTACTCCCATGTTATGACCCTGCGACCTTGCCCTAACCCTCATCTCCACCTCTCCATATCCCCTACTACCATCTCTACCTCCGAACCCACTTCCTTTACCCAAAAAAACAAGGATCCACAGTGGCTGGTTGCAATGACAAACGAGTTCAATGCCCTTGTTGGCAATGGCACTTGGACATTAGTTCCCCCCCATCTCCATACTAATCTGGTTCGTTGTAAATGGGTGTACAGGATCAAGCGCAAAGCAGATGGAACTATTGAGCATTACAAGGCTCGCTTGGTTGACAAAGGTTTTCACTAACAGCAGGGTGAGACTACAAATCATATTTTCTTTGATTGCAATTTCTCGCAGTAGGTGTGGTTGGGCTTCTTGAATTTTTTTCTATCTTAGGTGGCCTGGTTTCCCTTCCATTCAAGAACTATTCTCTTGGTGGAAGAAAAAGGCAAGTGCGGTCCCAATTAAATTTGTTTGGCAGGTAGCAGCTATCATTATCCCTTATCAGCTCTGGAGGGAGAGGTATCTGCACAGGTTCGAGAATATTTGTAGAGATATGAAGATGGTGATTCAAGCTATTGTGAATAAGATTCAAAGATTTTCTTCTTGTAATAAGATTCACGTAAGATCTATGGCTGAACTTCTCTTATCCAAGAAGTTGTGGCTTTCTTGTTCTTCGCAACCCCACAAAGGTATTTCTGAAGTTCGTTGGGCTCGCCCGGAAGAGCGTTGTATTAAGATCAATTTTGATGCATGTTCTAGGAGTAATCCAGGTCATTCGAGGGTGGGTGGTGTCCTACGAAATCATTCGGGAAGTCCTCTTCGATGCTTTGCAATTTATGAAGGTATTGCTACCAACTTTTGGGTAGAGTTTGTTGCGTTCTTTAAAGGAATCAAATTGGCAATGAACATGAATTTGGATGTTATTTGGGTGGAAGGGGATTCAGAGGCCACGATTCAGTGCATCAGGAATGGTAACATCCCATGGTGTTTCCAACAAAGATGGCTCTACTACAAAAGCTATCTAGATCGAATCTCATGGAGAGTTACTCATAATTTTCGGGAAGCAAATTCAATTGCGGATGGTTTAGCAAATCATACAGCGGCAACGAGAACCTCAATGACTTGGATGAATCCTCCTCGTTTTTCTTTGGAGAATCTTAGATGGGATGCTCAAGACCATCCGAGATTTAGATTCAACTAATTTATTTTTTATTTTCTTTGCAAGTTGATTTAGATTGTTAGTCTGCTGATGGCTATGCCGAAGGTGGACTGCAATCTAAATTTCTTTTCTTCTATGGTATCATTATGTATTGCATTCATTCCTTTCTAATAATATTCTTTGCTAATCTTTAGCAAAAAAAAAAAAACAACAGGGTATTGACGACACAGAGACATTCATCCCTATAGTTAAACCAACCACAATCAGGACCATCCTCTCTCTGGTTGTTACTCATGGGTGGCCTGTTCGTCAGCTTGACATGCACAACACCTTCCTCCATGGCTTTCTAACTGAGGAAGTGTACATGAGCCAACCCCCTGGCTTTCAGGATGCCTCCCATCCTGATCATGTCTGTAAGCTTCAGCGTTCCTTGTATGGTCTCAAGCAAGCCCCTCGCGCCTGGTTCCATTGCCTATCTCAGCTCCTCATTGCAATAAGATTCCATTTCACAAACGGATCCCTCACTATTTATTTTCTCCCAGGGGCAGGCTGTGACCTATGTCTTGGTCTACGTTGATGATATACTGGTCACTAGCAGCGCCTCCACTCATGTTGATATTCTTCTTGATCAACTCTCTAAAGAGTTCTCAATTAAGGACCTTGGTCCGTTGCACTATTTCTTGGGTGTTGAGGCAATACCTCATAGCAAAGGTCTTCTCCTCTCTCAGCAACGCTACATTAAAGATCTTCTTTAGCGTGCAGGTATGACAGAATGTAAGACTGTTCTTACCCCAGTCGCTAGCTCTACCGACTCGTCAGACACAGGGGGTGCTCCATTCTCAGATGTCACTCACTACTGCTCAATTGTGAGTGCGCTCTAGTACATTACCTTCACTAGGCCTAACGTATCCTTTGTTGTCAATCGTGCCTGTCAATATATGCATTCATCCACTGAGACGCATTGGGCACTGGTCAAGCGCATTCTGCGCTATCTCAAACACATCTGCTCTCACGGCCTCCTTATTGATCATTCTTCTCCATTACATTTGTAGGAATTCTCTGATACCGACTGGGCTGGTGATTCCTCTGATAGAAAGTCCACTGAGGGATATGCCGTTTTCTTGGTAACCAATCTTCTATCCTGGTGCTCACACAAGCAGCGCACCGTGGCTTGCTCTTCCATAGAGCCTGAGTACAAAGCCTTGGCTGACACTGTGGCTGACCTCACCTGGCTACAATCCCTTTTTCGTGAACTTGGTATCCCCTTACGGCACCCTCCTATCCTTTGGTGTGACAATATTGGTGCCACCTATCTCTCGGCTAACCTAGTATTTCATGCCCGCACTAAAATGGAAATTGATTTCCACTTTGTTCGTGACAAAGTTTCCAAGAAGGATCTCCAAGTTCAGTTCATCTCAACGGTTGATCAGATCGCCGATATCTTCACCAAAGGTCTACCCTCCAAAAGGTTTCAATTCCTTCTCGACAAGCAGAAAATTCCACCATTCGAATTGTCACCTTGAGGGGTGTATTAGTCCATGTAGGATTTCAATCGAATATTCTATCAAATCTTTCTTACCTTGTACATGAGGATTCCAATCCTTTCTATTCCCTTGTCTACCAAAATCCATATCACATGTGAATGGTAAGTAGATCACATGTGAATGGTAACTCTTGTAAATTTAAACTATCTTTCATCAATGGAATATACAAAATCACAAACCCTAAAATACAAGTTCTATCACCTTCAATGCCGACCAGCATCACCGTCTTGCAATACATGCTCTATTGGATCTCATAGTCTAATACATCTCAATGCCATTCTAAGAATTCCCAAATTATATTTCTAAATGCTCCAACTATATCAATAATAATTCTAGATTGCAGAGGTCAGGGTTTCTCAAATCGTTTCAGGCTTCATTTCATCAATCACTCTAACCTGCTGAGACTGATTTTATTTGTGCTTTCTATCTATAATGCAATGGAGTTATCCCTTGGTTTCATTAAGAAAGTGGCTCATATCATGAGATGAACTTAGAATTACGAATGGTTTGGCAAGAAACAGAAAATTCCGGGCAGATTATTTCATAAAGGCTTCTACACTTTCACTAAGGACGGATAGAATGGCCACTGGTTGTAATTTTGTTACTTTCATATCATCAACCTTCCTACTAGTAGTAGTAATCTGTAATCCAGTACTTTATTTTTTTTTTTTTAAATGGGATTGGAGATGATTTGGATCTACATGGCTTTCTCCGACTCTCAAACATTATTAGTTTACAGATGCTTGTAAATCAATAAAAGAATTACATCCATACATGTAATGTTGGCAGGGAGCTTGAAAAAATTTACTTGTAAATTTCTCATATGGCTGTGTGTTAGATGTTTGATAGTTTGCCTAAATGGGATGGCTCATTGAAGGGAATATATAGAATCAGTACATGATATCTTGAGTGGGTATGTGAACCACTCACAATGGGTATTTAGCTCAAATTGGTACACCTTAGAACACGTGCTCTCTTAAGGTGATTGTGTTCGAATTCAAGAAAACCCATTTTATTCAATGGTTCATAGCATAGTCTCCAAACGGGTTTATCTCATCCCCTCTCTTTCAATTTTGCACAACTGTAGCTTATCCTAAAATTTCTATTTACTCAATGATTAAATTAACCAAAAGACACTATCACCTGTAGAAATACTTGTATTTTATGGTTACTTGGTAGATTGCTTTCAGCTGCACAACTTGGTTGTGGTTCCTGTATTCTTGGTTACTTTGGTTCTTGTTACTTCACTTTCAGTTGGTCATGTTGATGTTGTGATTAAATTGCTTCACGTGGTTGTGATACATTTGAAACATCAAAATATATAACATGGTGATTATTTTTCGGATAAAAAGTAGGAGTATAATGGCATTTGTGTAATTATAAGAAATGATTTTGTAAAAAAGTCTACCAAACTTGTAATCTGTTCATGGAATAATTTTACCAAACATTGTTTCTATTCCACCTCGACATTCTCACAACATCGAGTCGAAAAAGAGCACTTCTTTGAATAGTTTTGCCAAACATTGTTTCTATTCCACTTGGACATTCTCACAGCATGGAGTCAAAAATGAAAACTTATATGAATAATTTTACCAAACATTGTTTCTATTCCACCTGGACATTCTCACAATATGGAGTCGAAAATGAACACTTCTATGAAAAGAACATTCTCCTGGAATAGAAGTGTTATCATCTAGCAACACCTTAATCTGTTGAATAACATCTCGACCCCGAAGGCATCGGTTGATCATTGTGCTTTGTCCTTTCATATGCATCATATGTGTAATAATTTCAAGTTAGAAGTGACAAAACAAGTAGATGATGTGATCTCCATGAATTACTCGTTAAATTTCAAGAAATAACATGAATTTAAATCCACCCCTACAAGCAAAATGTCAACCTTGGGATGGTGGTTTATAGAATAGAGCCAATAGAAAGAGAGAATGGGGGAGAGAATGGGATAAATGGTACGATTAATATGAATTAAAGCATTATGCTAGATAAATATTTACCAAATATATTAATATGATTGGTTGCCCTCCAATGTCTCAGTATTGCAAAGTTTCATCAGCGTAATTCCTTTCATACTCTAACAACATAACATTCAAGTTAATATGGAAGCAAAAAATACAAAAATCCAATAGTGTATGACGAATATCTTGGGCAATTGAGTTTTTATAACCAAATATCATGCAAACAATGCATGATGATTATAAAAAAATAATAAATAATAAATAATAATAAAAAAAAGAGCTCTGATATGTCCACTAGTCATAACAAATCAATGATGCCTTCTAATAATAGTTTGAGAGCGTTTGACACGCATTTTATCAAGGTTATGAAATCTCTATATTATGTTTTTGTTTTATGTAATAAAGTATTGTTATTAAAGCACTCATTAATAGAATCTATTTTGTTTTATCATGGAGAAAGTTTTAGAAAAATAAAGTCATCAATGGTTGTCAATGTCTCCTCGTACAGTACAAGGTCGATAATACCCCTATATGATTCCCTAACATAGTCCTAACGCCATTTAATGGCCTTGGTCAATCATCGATTCAAATCCTATATGTAGAGGGTTTTTTTTTTCTCTCAATCTTGATTGGCTTTATATTCTTACTAACTCTCCTTTATAGAACTAGCTATCATTATCATCTCAAAAGAAATGGAAGAGATGGAAGGCCTCTTTGTATCTAGCTCTTAGGTACACATTACAAGCTCTGAAAGAGTCCTGTGTCTTTCAATTGCTTGGCATTCATCATCTAAGCACTGGAAACTGTCCCCTTATATTATTTACCTCTTGAAATAAAGATCTTCTAGATGGTTGTCAAGAAATGTTTTGAAAGCACATCTAAGTATAACTATTGACAAGCCCGGCTATTCTAGTTCTTTGGAATAATGGTATTGGGAACACTACTCAATTCAAAGTTTTTCTCCACACCCCAGACCCTCCACCCCACCCAAAAAAAAATATATATATATTACTCAATCTCTCCCCAATCCTTTCCATTCCTCCTTTTTACTTTAACAAAAAACAGAATGATAGTTTCATTACAACAGAGCAAAAATATACATATTATTTAGGGAAATGGTTCTCTATCTAGAAGTGCTAGTGTGTCTATCTCTCTGATCCCCAAATAAAGCGTAGAGATGTTTTTTCATAGGAGAAGGAGAGATAGACGGACTCAAAAGACCACTAGCATAGATCACACCCCCAGACACAATGTTCTTTTTCCCATCGACCTTTTTTCTTTTTATTTTTTATTTTTTAAATAAATAAATATATTAAACCCTAAGGAGATTAAAAAAAAAAAAAAAAAAAAAATTACAAGACAAAGATACCAATCAAAACAGAGACAACAATCCAAGTACCAGTGGGAAAATCAAATTTAGAATAAACAAAAAGGAAAACGGGATCCCTATCTTGTGTCAGCCTTAGCTGAAAACAAAAGGTAAAGTCAAACCCCCTCACACTTGACAATAAGAAACCAGACCCACCCATATCCAAGATCCCTTCACCACTGAGATATTCAAAATCATTAACCCACCAGCAGAACCAACAGCCATTAAGTCCACCCAGGTAGAGTCTCCATGTCCCCGGGAACCGCCAGAATCCCCCATATCCCTTCTTGTTCAATAAATTACACATTCTACCTGATACCCCAGCTCCAAACACTCCAACACAACATGATTTTTATTTTTCTTACAGAGAGTTTTGAACCCTAATCAACGTTTCAAATCATGGAACCAGTAATCAAATCAACAGGAGTAGATCTTGATCAGACTTGATCCGAAAATGATCACAATCAACACAGAAATTGGCAGGATCGGTCACAGCCAATTCCAATTTCAAACTTTGAAATAGTTCCCAAATCCACCACCTCCTCTTCGCATTAGTAACTGTTAGATCAAACACCAAGAAACACGAATAAAGAAAGACAATAGATCCGTACGACACAGAGATTTAACGAGGTTCACACACCAGCGTGGTGTGCTACGTCCTCGGGCGAAGAAGAAGATGATTCACTATGCAGAAGAAAGATTACACCCTAGCAGCGGCGAGGAAGAACTCGCCCTGAAACCCTAGCTTCGTGAAAACCCTAGAATACTATGACTCTCAACAAGCAACAGTACATTATATATATATACTCCAAATAGCAGTTCGACCCATCGGGTCACGGTCGATCCGGTCGAACCATACCCCGCACCCCCATACGAGATCAGTGATGGGCTCTGGGCTTGGGCCGCTCTGCTTCCATCACAGATCTCAGAAAATTTTCCATTCGGGTCGCCACCAAAATATGTCGGATCGGGTCAATCTTCAAAACGGGTCAAGAATTCGAGACAAACTTAACAAATCTCCACCTTGCCTTGAATTCTCCTCCAACAGATAAACAAATAGCCAATATCTTCATCTTCTCCAATAGCCCTCCAAAGGGCTGAACTCAAACACAACAAACACCAAGTAAGTTCCAGCAATGCTCGAACTTACCAACACATAAAGGCTTAGTCAACATATCAGCTGGATTATCTTCAGTACCAATCTTCAACATTTGAATATTAACTTGAGCAATTATCTCTTTTAAGAAATGATACTGAACATCAATGTGCTTTTTCCTCTCATGATACATTGAATCTTTAGTCAAGTGAATAGCACTCTTGCTATCACAATGGACAACAGTCACCCCATGATCCATGTTGAGTTCTCCCAACAAACCTCTAAGCCAAATAGCTTCTTTAATTGCCTCAGTCACTGCCATATACTCTGCTTCTGTAGTAGATAATGCAACTGTAGCCTGTAAAGTAGCTTTCCAACTAACCGTACTTCCTCCAAGAGTAAATACATAGCCTGTGAGTGACCTCCTCTTGTCAAGATCACCTGCATAATCTGAATCAACATAACCAGATAAATTATCACCATTCCTCCCAAACTCCAAACAAATACCAGAGGTCCCTTTCAAGTACCTAAGTATCCACTTCACTGCTTCCCAATGAGCTTTACCTGGACATGACAAATATCTGCTCACCACACTGACAGCTTGTGAAATGTCAGGATGAGTGCAAACCATAGCATACATAATGGAGCCAACTGCACTAGAGTATGGAACACGTGACATGTACTCCACCTCTTCATCTGTCTTAGGTGATAGAGCAGTTGAAAGTCTAAAATGAGATGCAAGAGGAGTAGTTACAGGTTTGGCATCTTTCATGCCAAAACGATTCAATACCTTCTCAGTGTACTTTTGTTGAGATAGCCACAGCTTCCCTGCTTTTCTATCCCTCTTGATCTCCATACCAAGGATCTTCCTTGCTGCCCCCAAATCTTTCATCTCAAATTCAGAACTTAATTGTTCCTTCAACCTATTGACTTCATTCCTATCTTTTGCTGCAATCAACATATCATCAACATAAAGCAACAAATATATGAATGACCCATCAGAGAGCTTTCTGAAATAAACACAACAGTCATATTGACACCTGGAGTATCCAAAACTAGCCATAACTGAATCAAACCTTTTATACCACTGTCTAGGGGACTGTTTCAAACCATATAGGGACTTCTTCAACAAACATACATGGTCCTCCTTACCTTCAATAACAAACCCTTCAGGTTGATGCATATAAATCCGTTCTTCTAGTTCACCATGCAAGAATGCTGTTTTCACATCAAGTTGCTCCAACTCCAAATCATGCATAGCAACTAAAGCAAGTAGGACACGAATAGAACTATGCTTAACAACAGGTGAGAAAACATCATTAAAATCAATTCCTTGTACCTGACTGTAGCCCTTTGCAACTAAACGTGCCTTGTACCTAGCATCTTCAACACCTGAGGCAGATTCCTTCTTCTTGAAGACCCATTTGCAACAACAATTTTCTTCCCTGTTCTCGGCTTCACAAGCTCCCAAGTCTGATTTTTATGAAGAGATTCGATCTCCTCATTCATGGCAATCAACCATTTTGTAGAATCAATTGAAGCAACAGCTTCAGAATATGTTGCAGGCTCACTATTTTCAATTGTATCTGCAACAGACAATGCATAAGCAACAAATTCAGCATGCCCATACTTTTGTGGTTGTCTAATATTCCTCCTTGGTCTATCCTTGGCAATGTTGTACCGCTCTTCTTCTTGATTCTCTTGAGCATCATCTCCTTCAGTAAAAGTAGGCAGCTGGACTAAAGTAGATTGTGCTTTGTTTGAAGATGAACCACCAATTTCAAACTCCACCTTCTCTCTAGATTTTTCTTGACCTTCATCACAATGAATAGGAGCTTCTTTCCTAGGATGCAATATAGCAGATTCATCAAAAGTAACATCTCTGCTAATAAAAATTTTGGAGACTTTGGATCAGAACACCACAACCTGTATCTTTTCACTCCAGATCTATACCCAAGAAAAATGCATTTCTTAGCCCTAGGTTCCAACTTCCCTTGATTTACATGTGCATAAGCAGGACATCCAAATACTTTTAAATTTGAATAGTCTGCAGGTTTACCTAACCAAACTTCTTCTGGAGTCTTACACTTAATAGTTGTGCAAGGAGATCGATTCACCAACAAGGTTGATGTGTTAACTGCTTCTGCCCAGAACTCCTTGCCCAATCCTGCATTCGATAACATACACCTTACCTTTTCTAATAAGGTTCTATTCATAAGCTCCGCCACTCCATTCTACTGGGGTGTTTTAACACATGTATGGTATCTTGCAATACCTTCATTTTTGCAGAACTCATTAAAGTCACTTTCACAAAACTCTAGGCCATTATCGGTTCTCAACCTTTTAATTTGTTTTCCAGTCTGCTTCTCAAGCAAATTCTTCCACTGTTTGAAAGTGACAAATACTTCATTTTTGTGCTTCAAGAAATAGACCCAAACTTTCCTAGAGAAATCGTCAATGAAAGTAAGCAAGTATCTTGCACCAGCCCCCTTTGAAGCAACCCTGGAGGGCCCCCATAGGTCTAAATGAATGTAGTCCAAAGTTCCCTTGGTCCTGCGAATAGCAGTACTGAAACTAACTCTTTTCTGCTTCCCAAACACACAATGCTCACAGAACTCCATTGCTCCTGTACTCTGACCACACAACAAGCCCCTTTTACTTAATGATGCCATCCCTCTTTCACTCGTATGGCCTAACCTCATGTGCCATAAATTTGTGACATCTGATTCAAACATAGATGATGAAGCTGCTGCAATAGACCCAGTGACTGTAGTACCCTGTAACACATATAAACTGCCAACCTTGATTCCTCTCATCAATAAGAAAACACCCTTGCTGATCTTCATGACTCCACCTTCAGCTGTATACTTGCACCCATTTGAATCAAGAGTGCCTAAACTGATGAGATTCTTCTTCAAATCAGGGACATGCTTGACATTGGACAAGGTTCTGACAATGCCATCATACATCTTGATATTGATCGTTCACATTCTAATAGTCTTACAAGAAGCATTATTTCCCATCAACACAACTCCACCTCGAATTGATTCGTATGTGGAGAACCATTCACGATTGGGATACATATAGTAGGAACAACCAGAGTCAAGAATCCATTCATCCTGTGATCTAACTTTATCATCAGTCACCAAAAGCATATCAGACTCACTCTCATCTTCAGCAATACTAGCTTCTACAGAATCATCTCTTTTATGTTGATTTTGAGCACCACCACCTGCCTTCTGCTTATTTAAAAGCTTGTAGTATTCAGATTTAATATGTCCATTTTTCTTACAGTAATTGCAGGTTAAATTCTTGTGCTTAGATTTTGATCTAGCCTTCTTTTTGTCACCATCTGAACCCCTTTCATTCGTTCTCCCTGTAACTACCAAACCAACACCATCAGATTTATTGGTAGTTGTCAACTCATCATCAATCTTTTGCTTGCTTTATAGATTCGTTTTGACATCCTCAATACAGATTGTCTCTCTACCATAAATCATGGTATCCCTAAAATGCTTATAAGATGGAGGCAGAGAACATAACAATAATAGAGCCAAATCTTCATCATTTATTTTAACATCTATCATTTTCAAGTCAGTAACAATAGAATTGAACTCAGATATATGGGATTTAATAGAAGTACCTTCACCCATATGAAGGGTATACAGTTGTTGCTTCAATCTCAACCTATTGGTGAGGGATTTGGTGAGGTAAAGGTTCTCTAACTTCACCCATAACTCTGCAACCGTTTTCTCGGAGAGAACTTCCTATAAAACATCATTTTAAAGACACAAATGAATAGCTGAAAGAGTTTTATCATCCAAATCGCTCCAATAATCATCGAACATAGTTGCAGGTTTCTTCGTCTTCCCCAATAGGGTTTTCTTCAAACCCTACTGTGTGAGAACAACCATCATTTGAACCTGCCATAAACTAAAACTGATGTTACCATCAAACCTATCAATATCATATTTCGTTGAAGCCATGGGTCGAAGTAACCCAGAGCTCTGATACCAGTTTGTCAGATCAAACACCAAGAAACACGAATAATAAAAAGAGACAATAGATCCATACGACACAGGTATTTAATGAGGTTCACACACCAGGGTGGTGTGCTACGTCCTCGGGCAAAGAAGAAGATGATTCACTATGCAGAAGAGAGATTACACCCTAGCAGCGGCGAGGAAAAACTCGCCCTGAAATCCTAGATGTGTGAAAACCCTAGAATACAATGACTTTCTCAACAAGTAACAATACATTATATATACTCCAAAATCGTGGGTCGACCCATCGGGTCATGGTCGATTCGGTCGAACCACTCTAGTGTGTGATTTGGAACGAGGATGGCTTCAACCGATCTGGTCGCGGCCGATCCATGGCTTCAATCGATCCGGTTGAACCCCTCTGCTTCCATCACAGATCTCAGAAAAATTCTCATTCAGGTCGCCACTAAAATATGTCGGATCGGGTCAATCTTCAAAACGGGTCAAGAATTCGAGACAAACTTAACAAATCACTTTTCCTCAGGGTGGAGGGATGGAACGAGGACCTAAGGGGAAAGTATTTAGAGGACAAAACAGAGGCCCAAAGTGAATCTCCTTCATGAAGAAGGTGCCACCACAATTTGAGAAGGAGACCTTTACTTTGAGTTTCAAAGGATCCGAGCCCCAACCCCCCCAGGTGTTTTGGAGAAAACACTCTATACCATCCAATAGGATGAAACTTTCTAATCTTCACTTGGTTGTCATTCCAAAAAATCAAATAAACAGAATCAAGTTTACTACGAATGCTTTTAGGAAAAGCAAAACATGACATCAAGTATGACAAAATGGATGAGAGTACAGATTGTAGAGGTGAAAGTTTGGCCCTGACAACCCAAACCCGCCCTGAGCCCGAACAGGGTTTGGACCAAGTTTTTTGACCCTGAGGGTGGGTTAGGGTTGAAAAACCCCAACCCTGGGTCAGGGTTGGGTTGGGTTAGGGTTGAGGCCTCAATCCGGCTAGCCCGATATTTAACATTGCATCTTTATAATAGAAATTAGGGCTCCAATAAGTATTTTATTTTTCACTAATTTTTTTAATATAAGCAATATGAATAGAAAAAACATGTCAATCAAGGTTAATCCAACCATTATAGGAGTCAATGTCAACCCAACCCAAGCCAACCCAAGCCAACCCGGCCCTGATAGGGTCAATTAGGGCCGGGTTGGGTTGGTATGAACCCGACAGGGTTGGGCCTAAACATGAACCCGACAGAGTTGGGTTGGGTTGAGCCTGGGTTGAATTTTGAGGACCTAGGGTTGGGTTAGGGTTTTAAAAAACCCCACCCAACCCGGCCCTGTTTCACCCCTTGTAGATTGGATAAGGACCATTCTAGCTACAAAAGATAGTAGGTTTGCTCCAATAAGTTTTGGAAATCTACTCAGGAATCATGTGAACTTGGCTAAGGTTAAAAAAATAAAAAATAAAAAGCACATAACACATTAATGAATCATTAGTCAAAATTTTGCAGATCTCCACTTAAATTGCAGATGCACAAATGGAGAATCGAACCTGAGACTGTGTGCCTAATCCTCACAATCCCCAGTTCGCCCTAACCATTTGGGCAACCCACGGGTGGGTACAGAATAAATAAGAAAACACACACACACACACACACACACACTCACACAATGCGTACGACAGGGTTCGATCCCACGGCCTCCTCCCCCGGCTGCCGGCTCCACAAGCCGAAGCTACCACCACTAGGCTATCCTAGTGTTCGTGGAACCAAAAAACACTCAACTTAACATCGGAGTGAGATATTATCTTATATCAGTTGGAGATTTAGTAAGTAATGGCTAAGGTTTCTTATACCCCCTTCCTCATTGTTGCTATCCTTGTCTTCTCAGGTTTGTTCTCACTTCCAATTCCTAAGCCTATGTGGTTTGCAATGTAACGATAGGTTTAACTTCATTATTTGGTGTTGATGATGAATTATTGGAAAATATTTATAACATGGGTTGTTTGCATGCAGTTGCATCATCAATGGTGATGAAAGCAGATGCTCAAGTGAAGGTTTGCCCAGTGGTATTGCATCCTACTGGCTGCACCCTCCAAGCTCGTGGTGAAGAGAGCTACAAAAAATTTAACGACGTCAGAGGAGTTTGTCTAGAGAATGATTCATCTTTGAACCCACATATAGATGTGTTTGCATCCGCATTTGCTAGAATCATACTAAGCCTCTCTCTCTCTCTCTCTCTCTCTCTCTCTCTCTCTCTCTACATGTCTGTTCACATATGAGGAATAAAAGGCTTTAAACATAATTAGGTTCTTTTCTTTCTCCCTCTCATGTTTTATTTTTTATTTTTATTTAAAAAATTTGTGATCCGGTGAAGTTTTAATTTCCTTCTTAATTGGTAGTTTACGAGGAAAGTTTTGGACAAAATTTAAGCATGAAATCACCGAATCCCAAACCTTTATTTGCTTGAGCTTGGGGTTTGCTCTCTGGTTCTATGACAGCTGGTGAACCAGGACCGATAGAAGAAAATGAAACCCGTAAGCAACCTGGCCCATATGATCAATGGCGTGGTTGATGGATTTCTACTGTTATATCTGATCCGGAACATTAAATTAATTGAGTACTTGATTCATCATCTTAGTTTTCATGGCCTTTCACTAGAGGTGTCAGTTGGTGCTGTTCGGTTGGGCCTAATCAGATTTGACTAATTTCTCTCTTGCATCATGACCATCCGTTCAACTAATCGGGTTTACCTTAAGCTTGCATCCTCTTGTTTATTATCAATCGGTCGATCGATTATCGAGTTTTAATTGAGGTAAATTGGGCCTCAGACGGACTACTGGACTGCCATTTAACTACAAACAGTCTATACCAAAAATTGGTCTCTAAAGTAGGGCTACAGGGAAATACCAACAAAATGAGTCTTATACATGAAAAGCCAAAAGGGAAACATGAGGGTAAGGGTTTTATGCGCACTGGGCAGGGGCTTGTCCTTAGTCTTTACAGTTTGGGGGTAGAATAAGAATTTCAAATAGGTTAAAGGGTCGGAATTGTAATCATCAGTCTGAGTCGGACGACCTAAATCCCTAGCATCAAGAATATCTGTTTATATTATGGTAGGGGTTGAGCTTGGCAAATTTAATAAACGGGTCAGACTGGTTTTGGGCTTGACCGGTTGGGTTCATTGGGCTTGGAATTGACACCTTTACCTATCTTAATCATATGGCCTAGCTACTATATAATAAAATTTCTCTAATACATTTTCAACTGAAATAAAGTACTTTTTTTTCTTTTTTTTTTAATATGTTATTTGCTGACTTTTTTTTTTTTTTTTTGACAAACCGGAGTGTTGATGTTTGGATTACGCATATCAGTTGCTACTAAATCCCATATTTCTTAGGGATGAAACAAAGAATGGTATGATTAGTTCTAAAAGGGAGGGAAATATCTCTAAAGAAGGAAGAAACAAAATTACACACATCAGTCCTTCTTGAATCCAGCTATCGTTTGGCAAAAACATTGTTTCAACCAGACCTGCTCGTCGGACGCCGGACCTGCTCGTCGGACGCCGTGAGAACTTCAGACCTGCTCTTTGGTACTTCACACGCCGTGAAAAGCTTCAGATCTGCTCGGACCTGCTCGTCGGACGCCGTGAGAACTTCAGACCTGCTCTTTGGTACTTCACACGCCGTGAAAAACTTCGGATCTGATCTCCCTCCTTCTCTGCTCTGCTCTCATTTTGATCTGTCGGATCTGCTCTGCTCTGCCGTGAGAACCGGATCTGCTCTCTGCTGTCTGAAGTTCGGATCTGATCTGCTCTGCTCTGCTGTCTGAAGTTCGGATCTGCTCTGCTATGCCGTGAGAACTTCCACCGCCGACATGAAGATGATCTTGACCATTGTACACAGAGTAGTTGGACAAGGATTCGTGCCTCGAAAGAACTTCCACCGCTGTCTGAAGTTCTGATCTGGTTGATTTCCCTTCCTTCACGGTTGTGGTACCTGCACCACCGATTAAGTCAAAGATCTTCGTCGGCAGTGTTCGTGTTCAAGACCGCCCTTTACTTGTTCCAGGTTTTGAGCGATGAGAGAGGAAGAGGAGAGATTGGAAACTGGGCCGGAATTTTTTGCCCCTGCCGGAGGCCGGCCACCGGATAGAAGTAAACAAATGTTAATCACTGATTTCTGGAGCCTTGCTTCCAACCATGGCTATGCTTCAGTGGAGGATCATAGAGAATTAGTGCCTAAGGAGATCAGGCCGAAGGAGGGTGCAGCAATGGGGGACCAACGACCTGGAGGAGATGCTGAAGGTCGTCCTCGATCCTATGCTGCTGTGTCAAAGAAGGGGTTGCCAGATGTGGATGATCTTCCAGAGCCTATCCGCGCTGGGCCTCTGACTAAGGTGGTGGTACCACAAGAGGCCTATGAAGAGGAACTTCAAACGTTCTCTTTTTCCCTGATCGGAAGGGTTAATTTCAGGTTCATCTCCATGGATGATATTCGTCGTGATTCGGCAAAGTTATGGAACTTGAAGGGGAAGATTAATCTTGCTTCTCTAGGGAAGGGTTTCATCCTCTTCCGGTTTGAGAGGGAGGGGGATATGTCATCGGTATGGAGACGAGAACCCATTAAAGTTGGGACTCAGGTGATTAGATTTCAGAGGTGGAGGCCAGAATTTAGCATCCATGATAATCACACCCAAACTAAACTAGTCTGGGTTCATTTCCCTGAACTTCCGATGGAGTATTGGCATGAAAAAATCCTTCTGACAATGGCCAAAGCCGCAGGGAGGCCTGTAGCATTGGATCGCAAAACATTGAATGGCACCATGGGCAACTACGCCAGAGTCCTCGTTGAGGTCGATTTGGTCGGAGCCAGGGTGGAGGAGATCCAAGTGGAACGAATGAAACCTGGTACAGACATCGTTTTCTGGTTCAAACAGCGGGTGCTGTATGAGGACGATCTCTCAAGATGCACCTTATGCAAAAAACAGGGCCATATGGCCAACCAATGTCGCGATAAGAAGGACGAAAGAAAGCCTGTTAACCAGAATAATGGCATTTCTCTTGCAGATGTTCATGTCCAAGGTAACTTCGCCGGAGTTGGGAGAGAAGGTTCCACTGCAAAAACGGCCAGCCCCAGCTGTGTGAGGAGTCCCAGATTGGTAGGAGAATATTTCTCTCCTACGGTTATGGAAACAGTGAATGGGGAAATTAATTGCCTTGTGGAGGGAAATCTGGTGGTTGACTTAGACAAAGATAGTATTTCTAATGATGGAAATACACTTTCACAGAATTTGGGAGGACCGAATTCTATCAATAATCACTGCAGGGAGAATCTGGAGCCAAATATGGTGGATAATCCATTGGGTGAGGGTGAATATGGGTCGGACCATATCAATACGGTATCCGACGGGGAATCTGACTCTGTGGAAAGCGAGCAGCGAAAGGATGATGCTAATCCAAGGGTTGGAAACAATTTGGAGGAATCTTTTGCAGCTTGGAACTTAAGGCCTCGACGTAATATTAATTACAATGGAGGTCATGCTGGTCGAGGATCAACTAAAGGTGGTAGAGGCGGTAGAGGTGAGGAAGGGGTGGTGGCTGAGCATATTGTAAAGGGACTTCCTCCCACCCAGCTGGAGGGAGGAGGTGCTTTTGTTCACCATCCAGAGGTTGCTGCTATTGATAATGCTTTACGCGCAGAGGAGGCGGCAGCAAGGAAAGGCAAAGTTATAGAAAAGGAGCAGACATCCAAATCGGCTCATCAGACCTATACCAAAAAGTGACATAATGAAGCTGCTATTCTGGAATATCAGGGGTATGAAGAAGGCCTCTGGTAAGAACGCCTTACGTGTTCTTGTGAAAGAAAAGGATCCTGATATTCTTTGCATTGCGGAGCCAATGATCGAGGTAACTAATTTCCCTAATTTATTTTTTAATAGATTGGGTTTCTGTTGCAATTTTATTCATAATTCTCGGGTCGGAAAGGCCCCAAATTTATGGGTAGTTTGGAAGAGGAATTTAAATATTCCTACAATTATTGCTGAGTCCGAGCAGCATATTTCGGTTTCTATTACATGGGACTCAATTACGGCTCAAGTATCTTTCGTTCATGCAAGTAGCTTTAGAGCTGAAAGAAGAACTTTGTGGATGAAGTTGTTGGCTGATTCTCCTCAGTCCCCTACTCCATGGGTAATTATGGGTGATTTTAATGCAACCTTGCAATCTCATGAGAAGAGAGGGCCGGGCAACTTCAGTATGGGGTCGGCAGCTGAATTTGGAGCCATGGTTGATGCTTGTGTAATGGCTCAAGTGCCTTCTTTTGGACTGAAGTTTACTTGGTCCAACAACCGCCGCAGAGGTAATGTTCGCGCAGTGTTGGATAGAAGTTTCTGTAATGACGAAT
>NW_024869284.1:7664-27294 GCF_013358625.1 Macadamia integrifolia | reverse complement strand
CTCACCGATTGATATTAATACGAATCACCCGATATGGTGATCATCATATAAACATTATGATGCTACGGCACTATATATGGCATTGTGGCACTATAATGCTAAGGCGATATGAAGATGGGAGAGAAATATGCACGCATGTGAGCAGAGGGAGGAAATAAGATAAAGATGAATAATATGGTAGAAAAGAAAACAGGAAAGATTTTTTAGTTAAAAAAAAAGGCCAAGAGATATATGTTAGAGAAAATAAGAAAGAAGATAAGAAATAAATGAAGAAAAGATAAATAAAAGGGTAACAATCTAACAGACTAAGAGCTAGTTACTGCTACGTAGTTACCATTCATGCTCTATTTCTCCAATCTTCAGTCTTTATCCATGCAACATATTTTTTCTGTCATGAACGATTGAAAAAAAAGAAAGAAAAAAATCGCCCTGTCTCTCACCAAAAAGTTAAAAAAAAAAAAAAAAAAAAAAGTCTCAATCTCTTTCTCTCATATCTTCATTTGTTTATTCCTCTTCCTCCATTCTTATCTTCTAAATATAGTTTGGTATCGGCCAATTCGATATGATTACAATTGATTCCGGTCCAATATTGGAGACTGATACGAATTTTTTTTTGCGTAAACTGATACGGATTGGAGAGAGAAAATTAGTGGGATCGATATCACATTGGAACCTCCTCGACTCCCACTTCTTTGTTTAAAATTTGTATTGGTATAGTCTATAGACCGATTCTGGATATGGTATTGGCATATACCGATTTCAATATGGATACTGATACCGATCTGATCTAATGCCAACATATTAATCGAGACCAATCCAATAATGATCCGACATCAACCCAATTTGATATTGATCAGATACGTTACCAATCCGATGTTGATTCAGGCGATCCAATACCTGATTTAGACAATCAACTATGCAGTTATGGTGATCTTCAAAGCGCTATGATGATTACCATATCGTCATTGCACCGTAGCATCATAGTGTTGCGATGATAGCCATATCACAATGATAGTGCCATAGCATTTGTAGCCCCATGCCATCTATCATGTCCCCCATAGTGGGTGATTTGTATCGATATCGGTAGGTGGGGATGATACTGATTTATTTATTTATATATTTTAATGGTTCCACACAGGGCATGCTGCCTTTTAGGGAATGCTATCCTTAAAAGAAAAAAAAATGAAGTTGGGAGATTGCCATGTATAGGTATCATATAGTGTGAATCAAGCAATTCATATCACTATCACCTTGGGACAATACTAATCTAGTATCGATTTAAATTAATATTTTATTACTTTAATTTTTAATAGTATTCAATTAGTAGCAGTAAGCCGAGAAGAAGGTTATAGAACTCAGGACTGGTTTTGGGATTGGTCAAGGTCGATATATTTCAGATAGATTTGGATGAGATCATATTGAACAGATTTATTCTTATTGTTTTAATAAATATCAATTTTATTATGTCATTACCCTTGGACTGTACCCATGTATTGGGATCAAAATGGCCAAAATCAGTGATCGATTAAGAATGATACTGATTCGATCCAATTTTCAGTATTATCGCCGAGATCGTTATAAAAAATTATTGTGACTGGTTAAAATAAAATAATAAAAAAAATAAAAAAAGAGACTTCCTAATTAAATCAATCCAAAGAGAAGAGAAACCAAACTTACTGAGCACTTGATAGAGGAAACTCCACTCTAGCCTATCATAGGCCATAGCCATATCAAGTTTCAAAATCAAGTTGTCGCCCTTTGCTTTTTTATTAATATCCTGTGCTACTTCCATTGCTGCACCATTAGGATTCGTCCTTTTCATCCAGCTAGCTTCCGGGGTCTTTTGAAGAGTCACCGCATTTCGATAATTCTGATACAGTTCTTCTAACCCAGCAGCAACATTTGAAGGCAGCTTTCTAGCTTCCTTTTCCCTTCGAATTCCTGAGAGCAGATTTTCTTCTTTACCAGGAACCTCCTCCTCGATCTCCCTCTTTTGTGTTTAAAATTTGTATCGGTATAGACCAATTCGGGATATGGTATTGGCATATCCCAATTCCGATACCGATACTGACACTAGTCTGATCCAATACCAATATAAATATTGGTCCGACACCAATCCGATATTGATCGTCTCAACCCAATTTGACATTGATCAAATATCAATACCGATACCGATCTGATGCTGATTCAAGAGGCAAAAATGACCATAGGAGTAGTGATGAAACATATGCATAGTTTAGGTCTTGTCTCAACTATGACCTCGAAGCTATTTGGAGGGCAATGATCCATGTATCCTACCCCGTTTAAGTGAGATATTGCTCACTTGTTGGTTTTGTGGTGGTTGTGGCATTCCTTTCTTTCTATATTACTTTTAGTTTTTCACCTTTGCTTGGATTCATGTATTCCGCCCCATTTAGTTAGGATAAGATTGAGTTTTGTTGTTGTGGTTGTTTTGTAAGCAAAAAATATACTACAAAAATAAAATGCCAAATGATCTGGTTTTCCATTCTAGCCTAATTATCTAACCTACTTGCTTCTGCAATAAAATGTTTATCCTTTACAATAATATTTACAATACCAATAAAATGCAAAAGAAATAGAGTAATGACAGCCCTTTTATAATTTCAGACCTATCCTACTTCCATTTCTTATCCAATAAATAGAGTGATAACAAGTAATTGGATATAACTAGTTAACCTCATATGTCACTACTAAGGGAATTGCCCATACAACTCCTCATTTAACTAAACTACACCCAATAAATAGGAGATGTAATTATTTTTTTGGTTTCATTGATGGAGGAGAGGCGCTCTAAAGGTGGTGATATGGATAATGGTGATCGCGAAGCTTTGGATCGAGGACCTCCTCCTCAGGGGCCGGAGGTGATTGCACCTACTCGTTCTTATGCAAGGGCTGTAGGTCTCGCCTCATGGCCTACAATTGATTCGCTCCCAGAGCCGATTCAAGCAGGAAACATTACAAGGATCGTCATACCACAGAATGATTATGAAGCAAAGAGACAGAATTTCAGGTTTGCTCTCATAGTCCGTGTTAATTTTCATCTTCTATCTTTGGATGATTTACATCAAGAGGCAAGAGATAACTGGAAATTGAGTCAAGGGGTTGTGATGCACCCTTTGGGAAAAGGCTACGTAATTTTTCAATTTCGATGTGAGGGCGATAAGGCGGCTATTTGGAGAAGAACCCCTTTGCGTGTGCGTGGACAGTTAATTCGGCTTCAACACTGGAAACCGCATTTTAACATCCATGAAAAAAATTCCTTCACGAAGCTCGTGTGGGTTCGTTTTCCAAACCTTCCCTTGGAATACTGGCATGATAATGTCCTTCTCTCTATTGTGAAGGTGGTAGGACGTCCGGTTGCCCTGGATAATCATACTAGACAAGGTATCTTGGGATACTTTGCCCGAGTGTTGATTGAAGTCGATAGCTCAGAAGCTGCTACTCGTGTTGAGGAGGTTCAGGTAGAGAGATTCGAACTAAGTACTACTAAGATTTTTGGCTTTCGCCAGCGAGTAATATATGAAGATAATTGTGCAAAGTGTGGTTTCTGCAAGCGGATGGGTCATCAAGTTAATAATTGTCGACTCAAAAAGGCAGAGGATGAGAAGCAGAGTGCTTGTGACAATGTAAGGCTACCAGGTGCGGTATACGAAGAAGATGGAGGTGACTCGGACAGGGGTGACTCGTTGGGTGTTTCCAGATCTTCTTTGGAAAGAAAATTTTCAAATCCGCCTCTTCCAAATCAAAATTTGAAAAATAAAGGGCAGTTACCTATTGAAGAGGGAAACGGATCTGTGAGACACTCACCAAATATCATCTCTTCTCAATTTCCAAATATAGAAGAAGGTGAGATTCAAATTAATTTGAATTCGGTTAATACAAATCTTCCTATTTCGGAAAATGTGGGATTCGCGCAGGAGAGAGTTGAGTCAGAGAAGGACTCTAGAGAAGTCTACCAATATGGGAACAAATCACAATCGTATGGATGCAGTTAACAGTATGGAGGGTAATGGATTGGTGTCTACATTCAATGAGGAATCTGGGTCGGTGGATGGAGCGGATATGGATCATATATCTGAACCAGGAGAGGAGGCAGAGATTGATCACCGTAAGTGCAACTCTCTCATTTCAGAGGAGGATGAGGCTATCTATGGCCGGGAGGATCACATTGGTTCAGGTCAGCATGGTGAGATCGAAGAGGGTAGGGATGTGAGGTTCGAGCCTCAACTTGATAATCCAAAAACTCACCTACAGTACAAGGATGGGGTCATGATTGTGTATCATGAAGACGTGGTAGAGGTTGATAGAATGGCGAGCCTCCTCGAGAGCAATATGGAGGGGAGAAGACAGCAAAAAGGAAAATCTTTCTCCCTTAATGAGCAGGCTGCTCGAAAGTCTGACAGATTGGCTCTCTTAAAAAAATGACTATGAAGATTTTATTTTGGAATATCAGAGGAATGAAGAAGAAGGCTGCTAGGTTGGCCTTAGGGAATATTGTTTCGATGAATTCCCCAGAAATTATGTGCATAACTGAACCTATGTTGGAGGTGCAGAAATTTCCAAAGAGGTTTTTCAATAATCTTGATTTTGAAGCGGATTTTATTCATAATGATAGGCAGGATAAGGTTCCAAATCTGTGGGTGGTTTGGAGAAGGAGTATGCCTAAGCCGCAAGGTGTCTCTTGCTCTGATCAACATATTACTTTACGTGTGCAGTGGCAGTTGAATATCTTCATTGTGTCTTTCATTCATGCTAATTGCTTCAGGGCAGCAAGAAGAGACTTGTGGAGTAATTTGGCGGCATCGAACCCGGGTCAAGGCATCCCCTGGCTGGTGACTGGAGACTTTAATGCTACGCTGCATGCTCATGAAAAAAGAGGTCCAGGATCTTTTAATCTAGGCTCTGCGGCAGATTTTGGGGCATTGGTGGATAGCTGCTCCCTTATTCAGATTCCTTCACAGGGTCGAAAGTATACTTGGACTAATAATAGAAGAAGAGGTAATGTTGTGGCAGTTCTGGATAGAAGTTTCTGCACAGATGCTTGGATTTCAGAGTTTCAGGATTGCCACCAAAAGGTGCTATCTAATTGTGCATCTGACCATTCTCCCCTGTTGGTGGTGTCAGAAGCATCGGTGAAGCCCTCTAATTGCCCTTTCAGGTTTCAGAGGTCTTGGATTGATCACGAAAATTTCCTAAAAATTGTGAAAGAATCCTGGGATGAATGGATTTCTGGATCGGCTTTCTATATTTTCAGTCAGAAAATTAAAAGATTGAAAATTGTGATTAAGAAGTGGGCTAGGGAAACATTCCCCAATGTGAATTTGGAAAAGGAAGAGGCGCTAAAGGGATTGGAAGAGATTCAAAAGGAGATAGAGGAGATTGGTATGAACGATCAAAATTTTGCTCGTGAATCTGATGCAAAAACTAGGTACTTGAAGGCAATGGAGGGATATGAAAAATTCTGGGCTGAAAAAGCTCGGATTAGATGGAGAACTCAGGGAGATAGAAGCTCGAAATTCTTTCACATGGCTGTGAAGGTGAGAAGAATGAAAAATACCATTAGATATCTGAAAACTGATTCAGGTCAGATCATCAATGAGAAGATGCAGATGGAGGATTTTACTAAGAGCTATTATGAAATTTGTTAAAAAAAATCGGCTACTGTTGACCACATGGAAATGCTAGACTGTATTCCGAAGGTTTTGACGGACATTGATAGATGGAGGATGGACGCGATGCCATCTAATGATGAGATTAAAAAAGCGGTTTGGGACCTTGATCCGGAAAGCTCTCCAGGTCCAGACGGTTTTCCTGGTATGTTCTATAAATCTTGCTGGGTCATAATTTCTAATGATGTTTGTAATGCTATTAGGGGTTTCTTCAGTAAAGGCCGAATGCCTTATGGTCTGAATAGCAATTTTTTGGTGTTAATCTCGAAGATCGAAGGGGCAAATGCTTTAGATAAGTTTAGGCCTTTATGCATGGGCAATTTTTTTTGTAAAATTGTTTCTAAAATAATGGCTTTAAGACTTTTAGAGGTGATGCCTCGGCTCATTTCGGAGGAGCAAGGAGCATTCCAGAAGGGAAAAATCATTCACTCCAATATTACCCTTGCCTCTGAGTTATCTAATATGATTTTCTCTGCGACTAGAGGGGGTGGCATGGGGGTGAAGATAGATATTCAGAAGGCTTACGATACAATTGACTGGGATTTTATTTTTCATGTATTGAGAAAGTTTGGGTTTTCAGAGACCTGGATTCGATGGGTCTACCAGATGCTGGTCTCTGCGAAGATCTCTGTAATTTTCAATGGTGGTCCGATTGGGTATTTTGGAGTGGAAAGGGGTTTGAGACAAGGGGATCCTATTTCCCCAATGCTTTTCATTTTGGCTGAAGAGGTTCTCTGCAGAGGTTTGAATAAACTAGTGGAAGAAAATAAATTAAAGCCTATTAAGGGTCCTCGTGATGTGATGACGCCAGCCCATAGTTTGTTCGCTGACGATATATTCATCTTTGCTAATGCATCTATCAGATATGTTAGACATCTGAAGAAGTTTCTTAACATGTATCAAGAATTTTCTGGCCAATGTATCAATTTGGAGAAAAGTAAATTGTTTGTGGGCTCGATATCTTCTCAGAGAAAGAGGGCTATTGTAGAAGAATTGGGGATTCCCCCTTTGTACATTTCCTACAAGATACCTGGGGGTGGAGATTTTTAAAGGTAGAGTTAAGAAAGATTTTGTGATGCCTATTATGGACAAAGTGAAAGGCCGTTTGGCTGGGTGGAAGGGCAAGATGCTATCCCTGGCAGGAAGAGTTGAATTTTTTTCGCTAGAAAATCATTATATTAAAATGGAAGAAAAAGGAAGAAATTGCAGAGCTACATCAAACTAATAAAATAGAGTGAATCAAAAATAAAATCGATTCCCTGACCCCCACCTTCGGCATTTCCATCAGCAGAGGAAAGAGAATCCCACTAATCAAATCTATAGTTTGGTCTGCCATCAGCATCTCTTCTGATGAAATCCTTAATGGTGGCAGGAAAGTCGACATTTATGGCTGATATCCCTGTCTTCGCCGCATCTCTAGCCAGGTAGTCGGCAATTGAGTTCGCTTCTCTGAAGTTGTGAGTTATTTTCCATGTGATACTCTCCAAATATGGCTGGAGGAATATCCATCTCTGCAAAGCAAACCATGGAATTTTATTTTGCTGGATAGAGATTGCAACAACACTAGAATCCGTCTCTACCCACAGACATGGAATGCCCAGCTCCCTAGCACGCATCAGCCCCACCATTAGGCCTTCGATTTCAGCTTCGAAGACTCCCGAGACACCCATAAAAATTTTGTAGGAGCCAAGAACGCCTCCCCTGTGATCACGAAAAATTCCGCCTGCGACTGCACGACCTGGGTTCCCCCTTGAGCTTCCATCAAAATTCAATTTAATCCAATTTGCCTTGGGTCTGCACCAGAAAACCTCTAAGATTGATTTTGGGGGAGATCGCTGAATCGGAATACCAAGCTTCCTGCAACAAATGAGATCAGACATTGTCTTGACTTCACCTTTAGTGCTTAGCTTAGCAAACTGAATATCCTCTAGAATCATCTGCTTCAGGTATCTTGCCGGTCTTTTCTTGCCATCATGCCTTCTACTATTTCTTTCGCGCCAAATGTGATCAGCCACTGTTAGTAACCCCATGATCCATGCCTCTTTGCAGCAAACTGATTTCTGTTTTCTTCTCCACCATGTGAGGAAATCGGCCATGGTTCCAGCTGGCTGCCATTGCACATTGAAGCATCCACAAAAAAAGAGCCATATATCTTCGGAGTAGGAGTATTGAAGGAAAATATGAGACGATGTCTCAGCCTCCATTCCACATAAGCTGCATTTAGAGATAAGGACTATGCCCCTCTTTTGAATAGCGTCATCTGTAGGGAGCTTGTCGTGCACCGTTCTCCAACCAAAGATAGACACCCTGGGTTGCATCTTTTTACCCCAAATCAAAGAGAACCATGGCACTTTCGGGTTACGAATCCTAATATCTTCCCAGGCAGAATTAGAATTGAAAATCCCATCAGATGATAGACTCCACAGGCACATATCTTCACAGGGATAAGATGGAATTTTAATGGTTCGAATTTTCTCAAAAATATCATGCAGCAAAGGGGAGATAACATTTGGCAATTTCCATTTAAAATTGTCAATGAAGTCACTGACCTTTCCCTTGCAGTGAAGACTCGACTCTCCCTCCAGGCCAACTAGCTCTAGGATGGATTTTCCGCCCAACCATTTATCTGACCAGAAATTTATGCTGTCCCCATTTCCAATCATCCAGGCTTCTTTGGTGGACATGATGTCCCACATCTTCCTAAAGCCTGGCCAAATCGAAGAAGTCTTATAGGACTTTTTGAAGGAACCATCACCCCTCAGAAATCTCGCCCTTAAGAATTTGCATGCTAAGGAATTCTCATGCTTGACCCTCCAGACCATATTACAGAGCATGGCTTTGTTTATGTCTCTGAGCCTTCTCAGTCCCAAGCCACCTTCATCCTTAGGCCTGCAACAAAGATCCCATCTGACTGATATTTTTTTTGCAGTATCAATCTCACCTGTCCAGATAAAATTTCTCATCCACCTCTCCATTATTGCAATAAGGGATGAAGGCCACCAATATACAGCTGAACTATGGTTCATCATTCCCAAGATCACTGAGCAGACCAATTCCACTCGTCCAGCCATGGACAAAATCTTCCCTTTCCATCCTGCTAGTCGCCCTTTGACTTTATCCAGAATGGGGATTAGCGACTCCTTTTTCACCCTTCCCTTAAAGATCTCGACCCCCAAATAGCGGGTGGGGAAGTTACAAATGGAGATACCAAGCTCTTCTGCAATGGCTTGCTTTCTAGAGGCAGGAACAGATCCCAAGAAAAGCTTGCTTTTGTCTAAATTTATTTTCTGGCCGGAGAAGCTCTGGTATTTAGAGAGAAAATTATTGAGATTTTTAACATACCTGATGGAAGCATTTGAAAAGATAAAAACATCATCAGCAAAAAGAATATGTGTAGGGATAATAGCCCCACGAGGACCCGATAGAGCTTTAATGCTGTTATTAGCTAGGAGCTCAGATAAGCCTCTACAAAGAACCTCTTCAGCAATGATAAACAGCATAGGTGAGATTGGATCTCCTTGTCTCAGACCCTTCTCCACACCAAAGTATCCAACAGGGCCACCATTTAACAGAACTGAGATTCTGGCAGAAACAAGGATCTGATGGATCCAAGAGATCTTTTTTTCAGAAAATCCAAATCTCCTCAGAACATGAAAAATAAAATTCCAAGAGATGGTGTCGAACGCCTTCTGGATATCAATTTTTAAACCCATACCTCCACCTCTTGTGGATGCAAATATCATGTTTGCCAGCTCCAAGGCAAGTGATATGTTGGAATGAATGATCTTCCCTTTCTGGAAGGCCCCCTGCTCCTCAGAGATAATTTTTGGAAGAATACACGATAATCGCATAGCCAGAATCTTTGATATTATTTTGCATAAAAAATTTCCCATGCACAATGACCTGAACTTGTCTAGGGATAGTGCTCCTTCAATTTTAGGAATCAAAACCAGGAAATTATTATTAATGCCGTAAGGCATGAACCCGGTTCTGAAAAACCATCTGATAGCCTTGCACAAATCTGAAGATATGATGTCCCAACATGATTTATAAAAAGCTCCAGGAAATCCATCTGGACCAGGAGCACTATCTGGATCAAGATCCCACACCGCATTCTTAATCTCAGATTCAGAGGGAATACCATCTAATCGACCTCTATCCCATTCTTCCAAAACATTAGGAATGCATTGCAATAAATCCATGTGATTGGTAAGGGGAGTACCTTTGTGAAAATGCTCATAATAACCCGCAACATATTCCTTGATCTGCTCTTTATCAGAGATCAGGGTCCCATCAACCATCTTCAGAGATTTAATGGAGTTCTTCATTCGCCGAATCTTCACTGAAATGTGAAAAAATTTTGAGCATCTATCTCCTTGATTCCTCCATCTAGAACGAGATTTTTCAGCCCATAATTTCTCATAATTTTGCAGGGCCTTCAGATATCTGGTCTTTGCATCAGCTTCTTTGGCATAAATTGAGTCGCTTATCCCATCTCTGTCAATTTCAGTCTGGATCTCCTCCATGCATTTTTTTTCCTCCATCATCTCCAAATAAAAATTTGGAAAATTTTCTTTTGCCCAGGAGCGCAGGAAGACGTTCAATCTTTTTAATTTTTGAGCCATTGCCATCATTGGCGATCCAGGAATGTCGTTCTCCCAGGAGGACTTAACTGCATTTAGATAGCCCTCATGGTCTGCCCAGAACCTCTGGAAGCGAAAAGGACAGTTTTTTGGTCTTTCAGAGCCTTCAGACACCACCAGAATGGGAGTATGGTCAGACGCCACTCTCTGCAAGACAAATTGGTGGCATTCTTGAAAATAATAAATCCAAGCCTCATTGCAAAAGCTTCGATCGAGCACTGCAGAGACATGGCCCCTTCTCTTGTTATTAGTCCATGTGAATTTCCTTCCTTGCGAAGGAACTTGAATTAGTGAACAAGTATCCACCATTGCGCCAAAATCTCCTGCTGACCCTAAGTTGAAAATTCTTGGCCCCCTTTTTTCAGAAGAGAGAAGGGTGGCATTGAAATCTCCAAAAATCATCCAAGGAGTAGTCGGCCCAGGATGGGTTGCCACCAAGTCGGTCCACAATTCTCTTCTAGCAGCTCTTAGGTATTTGGCGTGCACTACAGATAAGATGAAAATTTCCTGAGCCCATTGCACAGAGACAGAGATTTGCTGCTCAGAAGACGATAGCACAACAGGCTTTGCTACACCTCTTCGCCAAATCAGCCATAGATTTGAGACTCCGCCTAGACGCTCATTATGGATGAAATCAGGGTCAAAACCCAGCTTGTTGAAGAACAACGTAGGAAAGGCGTCGGAGGGAATCATAGGTTCGGCAATGCAAAGGAAATCAGGCCTTTTGTCCCTTAAAATATTCCTCAAAGCTAACCTTGCGGCAGCCTTCTTTATCCCTCTAATATTCCAATAGAGGGCTTTCATTTACTTTTTTTTGATGAGGCAATACGGCCAGACTTTCGCAAAGTCTGCTCTGTATTGGTCAGGTGTTTCCCCTTTCCCTGTCTTCCAGGAACCAGATCCAAAGCCTCCCTTTCGCAGAGAGTTTTGTCTATCTGCTCTACCTCCTTATGATTAACCACCACCGTGCCACCATTAATCTCGAGATGACATTATTGTACCATTGCAGTGCTTGGCACCGACCAGTCTCATGATGCTCGCCATGCCTAGTCAGGGTCATCACCCGATCACCACTACCATGGTAAATGGAGCTTGAAGATTCCTTCTCTTGTATGGCCCTATTGGTGTCATTTCCAGCCCCACGAGGTGAAACAGCATTTCGTGTGGGTAGGGAATAGGAACGTTGACCCATAATAGCTCCATTTCCACCAACCAACCCGTTATCCGATCCAGCCATAGAGTCCGCCCCATCATCCAAGTCATTCTCCCCATCATCCAAGTTATTCGTGTCAGCTAGATTATTTCCTTTCATATTCCCTTCTTCTTCTAATGGAAGGCATATTTGTATGTCTCTATTCAAATTATGCATAACTGATTTTCCATCAATGTTCCTTAAAGTGTGCGATTCAAACATGGAAGGAGATCGTTCCTTCGAAAGTAAGGAAAATCTTTCCAAGTTAGATGCACCAGTCATCGGATTCTGCTCATTCCGGCGGCCACTGTTCTCATTCTGGTGACCATTGCTCTGGACGCCTTCCTCTTCATCTACATAGGTCGCCCCTAGAATAGTCTCTTTGCGCTGCGACTCCTTCCTGGTCTCTGCTTCCATTCTCACTCTACATACATGAACAGAATGTCCCATTTTTTTGCAGAAACCACATCTGATCAAGGCATCTTCATATATAATATTTTGTTTGAACCAGAATGTTTCGTTAGTTCCTGGTTGCCTTCGTTCTACCTGGATTTCTTTGAGTCTGGTAGCTCCAATCTCTACCTCTACCTGGACTCTCGCAAAGGCGCCCATTGCCGCAGATCGAGTTCGTCTGTCCAGTGCCACAGGTCTCCCTGATGCCTTAGCCATTGTTAGCAGAATCCTCTCGTGCCAGTATTCAAGTGGCAGGCCAGGGAATTTGATCCAAACCAACTTGGTTTTGACGTTCTTGGCATGAACATCAAAATCTGCCTTCTAAGGCTAGAATCTGATGATCTGCCCACGGATTCTTGTAAGACTTCGTCTCCACATGGCTGCCATGTCTCCTTCCCTTTCAAATTGTAAAAGAATATACCCCTTCCCCATAGGAGCCATCTTCACTCCGCCTTTTAGATTCCAATTCTCCTTCGCCTCCTTTCGAATGTCATCCATTGAAAGGTATCTAAAGTTCGTCCTCCCAATCAATGCAAACCTGAACCGTAGCAGTCTTTCCTCATAGGCATCTTGTGGGATTATGATCTTGGTGTAGGCTCCAGCGTGAATAGGATCGGGTAAAGTTCCCACTTCCGGCAAGGCATGACCCACCACAGTAGAGTAGGATCGTCGCACCTCCTCCCTATTTTCATCTGCATCCTTGACCCGATCAACCTCACCTCCCTCTACAGATCTAGAATCATTATTAGCAGAAGCCGATCTAGAATCCTTCCTTGAAAAATCTGGTTTCAGAAAATCAGTAATCAAAGCCTGTCTACCACGATCCGGAGGCCAGCCATCCTTTGGCTCATGTCCGATTCTAGTATCATTACTCGTCTCAGCCATCATCACCCCACCGAAGTTCTGTTTGTTTCCATCACCGCAGGAAGAGTTGAATTAGTGAAATCGGTGATTATGAATATGCCAGCTCATAGTTTTGCTGTGTATTGGTGGCCGTCGTCGCTAATTACAACTCTGGAGAGATGGATGCGCAATTTTTTCTGGTCAGGAGAGATAGATGCCCCAAAAAAATTGTTGTTAATTGGGATCAATGTTGTAAGCCAAAGGAGGAAGGGGGGGTTAGGATTGAGAAGATTGAGAGATGTGAATAAAGCTATGCTCTGTAAAACACCATGGCGTATCAAGCATGAAAATTCCTTGGCCAGTAGATTCTTGAGAGCTAGATTCCTAAATAAACAGGGGTTACCAAAGAAGGGATATAGTGCTTCTTCCATATGGCCTGGCATTAGAAAAATTTGGAATTTTATTTCTTCTAAGGAGAGATGGGTAGTTGGTGATGGTCGCACTATAAAATTTTGGAAGGATAATTGGGTGGGAGGCTTTGCGCTGGAAGAGTGTGTGGAAGATGTGGATAGATCGATGCTTGATGGAAAGGTGGACAGATTTATCGTCAATCATAGGTGGAACATACCTGTGGTAAATTCATGCTTCATGACAGATGTTTTTAATGCTGTTTTGCAAATTAAAATCCCAAATTATGAATGTGTTGACAGATGTGTTTGGAGTCTTTCTTATGATGGGAATTTTAATTTGAAATCTGCGTGGGAGGATAAATCTGCGTGGGAGGATATTAGAGAAAAAAAGCCAACGGTTCCCTGGGCTTCACTCATTTGGTGTAAGAAGCAACAACCTCGGGTCTCATCTCTTGCTTGGAGGGTGATTCATGGAAAGTTTCCTACTGATGAAATGGTGAAAAAGAAAGCTGTGCCTCTTGTTTCCAGATGTGTTCTTTGTAAGGCAGCAGAAGAGACAATGCAACATCTATTTATAGAGTGCCCTTTTTCTGATGAAATTTGGAATGATTTATGTCAGTGTTTTAACCTTAGATGGAGTGCTCAGGTCTCTATTTTGGAGGTCGCCCAATGGTGGAAAAGAAATAATAAAAATGTGAGCTGCAAGGAGGCGTGGACCATGGGTTTTGGTATTGTTATAGATCACTTGTGGAGGGAAAGAAATGATAGAGTCTATGAGGGTGTGGAGCGGATAACAAAATATATCTCGCTTATGGTGATTGAAGAAATAAGAAGAAATGCTCCTGTAGCAAAGGGAGTTAATTCCTTGGTAGACCTTATGTGTTGCAAACGTCTGGGATTATCTATCCAAAAAGATAATCGTCGTCACATTTTGGAGGTTTATTGGTGCAAACCCCCCATCAATTGGATCAAATTAAATTTTGATGGGAGCTCTTTGGGAAATCCTGGGCACGCTGGAGCGGGAGGAATTTTTCGTGATCATTTTGGTAAAGTGATATGTTCATATAAAAAATATATGGGAGTGACAGGGGTATTTGAGGCTGAAGTAGAGGGGCTGATGGAGGGTTTGATGCGAGCCAAGGACATGGACATTCAACATTTGTGGATTGAGTCAGACTCGAGTGCTGTTGTGTTTTTAATTCAGCAAAGGAAGATTCCTTGGTTTGCTTTGCAAAGGTGGCTATATCTCCAGCCTTACATGAGAAGAATTTCTTGGAAAATTTCTCACAATTATAGAGAGGGGAATTCAGTGGCTGATTTCTTGGCAAGAGATGCGGCTAAGAGTGGTATTTCAGGAGTTGATGTGATATTGCCTCCTCACATAGGGGATTTTCTTTCTAGAGATGCCGAGGGCAGACCAAATTATAGATTCCCTTAGAGTTTTTCCTTTTCTCCTGCTGATGGCAATGCCGAAGGTGGGAGGATAGGGAGGCTATTGGTTCTTTTTATTGTTGGATTGGTTGTTGGGTTGTAATTGTTTTCTTTTTTTCTTTCTTCTTATGAAATAAAATTTTAGCGAAAAAAAAAAAGAGAAGGACTCTAGTGATGACGTGGAGGGCTTTGATTCTGGTTCTGAATTAGAATTAGAATCCGATTCAGACCAGGTTTCTGGTTCAAAAGAAAGTGAACCGTATCAGGTTCGATCTTCCCCAATCTATGATATGGTGGATACTTCTCAGCAGGATATCCCTTTGGCGAGGGTGTCGCAGGGTCCTGTGAGAATATCATTACGCACAAAGAGAATGGGATGGACTCAGGGTACCAGTAGGGGCGGCTTGACGAGCAAGGGTGGTCGGATTTCTTCCTCTGGGCATGCTCCGGGTCCTACTTCTACAATTAGTGGAAGGGAGATCGCTATGATGGGAGTTCAGGCAGTGGATAGAGCTGTTTTGATGGGTGACCAGGGTAAAACAGTGGGAGAAAAAAAGGGGAGGAAGAAAAAAGGAGGAGGTCAGACAGCTATATCTGACAAGGTCGCGGACTCAACAAGTTAATCATGCGTGTTCTTTTCTAGAATATTCGTGGTGTGAAGAAGCAGGCTGGTAAGAGGTTTTTACAATCTCTTCTAACAGAGTCTGCTCCAGATTTTCTGTGTTTGGCTGAACCAATGGTTCAGGTGAGTAAATTCCCTGTTTTATTTTTCAATAAATTGGGATATTCGGCGGAGTTTATCCATAATATTCGTCATGAAAGGTTGTCTAACCTGTGGATAATTTGGAAACGTGGTCTAAGTCACCCTTCCATTGTCTCAATGTTGTAACAACAACTCTCTATTGAGGTCGACTGGCAGGGAAAAAAATGCTTTTATCCTTTATTCATGCCATTTGCTTTAAAATTGAGTGTAGAGATTTGTGGTCGGAATTGGCGGCTATTTCAGTAGCTTCTCTCCCTCTGCTTGTAGTTGGTGATTTTAATGCGACTCTATTGTCTAATGAGAAAAAAGGTCTGGGGAAGTTTAATGTTGGATCGGCAGCAGAGTTCCAAGCAATGGTGGATTCTTGTATGCTCATTTCTACCCCTTCACAGGGTAAAAAGTATACTTGGTCAAATAATCGTAGAAGGGGTAATATCATGACTGTTCTGGATAGAAGCTTTCATAATGAGTTATGGATTGATGAATTCAAAAATATTTCTCAAAGAGTAATAAGCTGCACTGCATCTGATCATACTCCCATCTTGATCCATTCTAATGTGATCCAAAATCCTAGCAACATTCCGTTTCGATTTCATAATTTTTGAATGCATAAATATTTTGAATGCATAAATATTTGTCAACTTCTTTGTTGTTTACAGCCCTACAAAATGGTGATAATGTCTTGAATTATATTTTTTTCATTAAGGGGCATGCAAAACGGTTTGAGTAAGCCTGATAATGACGTAGTCATAAACTTCTGTTGTTTATGGTTCATACCAGGTTTCTTCTGATGAGATGGAAATTTTTGAAGAGATCAAATCCATGTTGGGAGATAATGAGAACCAAGACACTTCAAGCTTCATTGCACCATTTCCTTTACTTACTAAGAATGCTGTGGAGTCTTTACGATATAGAGTTGAGGTAAATTCTTTTCTTAATTAGTCGGTATCATCCAATGGTTGATGACAGAGATTTTGAATATGTGGAATGCATGAATAGTGACTGCATTTTTATCATTTGGATGAATAAATAGGAAGCTAGTCAAATGGTTAAAAATGTTTTCGTAGATTGGTGATATTTGATTGTCTTATGTTGTTGAAGCACTATATAACCTCATCAGGATCACCATTGTGTGTGGGTGGGTGCGAAGATAAAAAATTTCTGAGGGAGTAACTCCCAAGAAAGTTCTCTTTCCTCTTCTGATTTTGTATAATTTGTTGGCAATTCACAGGTTATTTTTTTTGGTTGGAAAAGGCCAGAGTTGCCTTTCAAATGCCTGTTGAAGTTTGAACAGGTTTTGAAAAGGTGAAGAATGGCACATGCTGTTAGAACTTCTAGATGCATGAGGCATAACCTCCTTTGATTTCTGTCAGTACATCCACTTTTACCCTATGATATAAGATTGAATCACAAGTGATCCAATCCCCGGCAGGATCTTTGGTACATTCAATAAATTTCAGATTAAAAAACAAATCAGAAAAATATAATTGCAAAATAGAGGAGAGAAAGAAGGAAGGGAAGAATGGTAGGGGAGCAGCTATCTTAGCCTGGGTCTCTCACCCTCAACTATCACAGTTGATGAACGCAACTTATCTCAGGAAAATCTTAGCAAACAGAAAGAGAAAATTTCATTCAAATTCGTGTATAATGCTGTAGCCCTTTACAAACTTATATAGAAGACTCAAAACAGGCTCAAACACTAAAAAGGAAAGGTGTAACCCAATCATTAATTGATTGGGAAATCTACAATGACTAGGAAATTGAAATAATAAAGAAAATAGACTCAAATAAGGAAACCTACTAAGCTTAAGACTTAAGCTATTTGTCCACCATATAAAAAACTTAATTGGATTCATAGCAGGACTCCAAAAAGACGCTTAAGACTCCAACATGGAGTTGGACTCAAACAAAACATATCAAGACTAGGACCCTAACTAAACTAATGAAGTAAATCTTGTTTTCCTACTTTCTACCTATATTTTATGCCCATTAAAGTGGCCTATTATTAAAAAAACCCATGGGATCACAGGCCCAACACCTACATGACGCAACCCAAGGCTTATTTCCAATAAAGTAAACACTTCAAGTGACTTATCTGCATCACCCTTAATTAGAGCATTTTTTTTTTTTAATTGGTATGCTTCAATGAGAGTTGAACTCATGACCTCTTAATTGTGAGGTGTTGGTCAATTAGAGAAGTGTTATTTATGCTTCATTGTTATTGTTGTCCGTCTAGGGCTACTTCATGCACTTTTAAAGCCTTTGTGCACCTTTATGGTCGAGCTGCCATTCAAGCAAACAAAACATAATCTCTTTTGTTTCAACAATTGCAGGCATTCAGCATTAAGGGCTTGCTTTTTGTTTTTTGGCACTGAAAGCCCACAAAGGGGCGAATTTATTAAGGCTCACTGGGGAAAAGGATAGATACAATCTTAGGAAGATCTTCAGGGAATGAAGTCTTCCAAAGAACCTACTTTTATAATTTTCAGGAGTTATGATGTTTATGTTCTTCTTGTGTTCTCTGGGCCTATTGGCTTTTTGCTGATTCTGTCACAGATCTACTTGAGGTGGCTATGCAAGGCCTAGGGATTGCTGTTTCTAAGGGATGGTTGCATATTATAGTTGTAAGTGACAGGAACTTGATTGGGTGGTTGCAAGCTAGCATTAAAGGACCTTCAAGGTATATGCAATTCATTAGGAGGGCTAGGTCTATGCTGTTACAGACTGCAGGGGAATTCCTCTCTCTATTGGACTCTTCAGCTGGTCTTGCAGATACTCTTACTAGGGAAGGGATTAATAGGAACATACTATATGTGAGAATGGATCTGATTGGGTAGGGCCTTTGCCCCTTCTGTTGTTGTTTGTATACTAGTTTCCTTGCACCCTCTCCACAAATATGCTTTCATTGTTATCTATCCTCCTTTTTACCCACCCCCTGCCCTGATAAAAGAAAGGGCGCGTGTCCTATTATGAATTTTTCCTAGTTAACTCATGTATGTGTTGGAAATGGTCAGATCATGCCCAATTCTCTCTCTCTTTCTCTGTATGTGTGTGCGATCTTTTAGTTATGGGCATCCATTGCCCGGTGTGTCAGGTGATAGGTATGAAACAGACACCTTACCCCATGTCTCACTCATTGAGGTGTACTTCAACTGCATTGGTGCTTTCTACATGTGATATATTTTCAAAATCAGTTATTAATAGGCATATGCAATGGTCCAAGGCATGAAAAATAGAGGCCTTTAGTTGGTTTCTTCCAGCACATCACCCTGAGTTCACCTTAATGACCTGGTAGTACCTCATAGAGGTTTGTTGCTGTGAATATTATTCAAATCATTTTCTTATATTTGATTTGCTTCCTTGTCTGTTTTCTCTCTCGCTTTCATTACAGGATGTTTCGAAAAGTGTAACTAAAGTAGCAATAAGAGAATCACGAGCTCAGGATCTTAGGAATGAAATTCTTAACTCTGAGAAGTAAGTATGATTACTCTAACAACAATTTATTCCACTTGCAGTTTTATTAAGACAAGGCCAAATAAATTATGGGGAAGTAATTTTCTCTCATGTCCTCGTGAACTGTAGCCAGTAGGAATTTAACTTCCCGTATGGAAAACCCAGATCAGAGGACCTTTTTTTTTCATGTGGTTGGAACATGCTGAATGAGGTGAGGGTGATGGAGTGAACACAAGTAACTTTTAGGAAGAATTATCATTCTTTGACGGTTGATATCATCTACCTTCTTTTAGTTTACCCTAAAACCCTAAATGCCATTTGCAAAAATACACTTCAAAGAATTTCTTCCGTCAAATGGTGATTTCAATGTATAGATGCTATGAAATGAGTTTAGGTGTATATTTAACATGCCATGCATACACAGGTAGTTTATATACCTAAGAAAAGATTCTGCACCATTCCCTTTACCTAGTCCTTACTGACTCTCTACTTCTGTTGTTAGGTTGAAGACTCATTTTGAAGCTAATTGTTTGAGATTTAAAGTGTAACCGCAAGCGTACGGATCAGTGTAGCTATGGGTCGAACACAGGGAGAGCAGCCACTTTATTTTTTTTATTTTTTTTAATAATGCGAAAGTGAACCGATTAATGGATGTGATCTAATTCTAATTACCGTCCTAAACATATGTATCTAAAATAACGTCCTAACCATTCGTCATCTAAGAATTTAAAGACGCAAGCCACGCAATTAAA